>NC_141858.1:14933745-15246672 GCF_024713525.1 Acromyrmex echinatior | reverse complement strand
AAGTGCCTGGCAATTCGCTTCATTTACATCGTCAACACGTAAACGATGCAAGCGAGCAGCGAGCAACGGAATTAATGCGTACCTTTTGCGACAGCGCGTTTCTGCCTCACCCTTTCTCTTCTTCTCTTCCGGGGGGGGGGGGGAGACGAGGAGCACGACCTCCGATAAAATTATATCCGCAGGAGAGACATTTTCGCTAATTAGTTAATTGAGCCGAAACCGCCACGTTACCTTTTGATTTTTATTGAAAATTTATCCATAAATGGCAAATGGTTTGATTACAGAGCGCTACTAACCTCCCTCCCCCCCGCCCCCCTCCTCCTCCACCTCGCACGCGTGTTATTACTTTAAAAACGATTTAATTCAATATTTGATATCGTGTATACAGAACTTTTCGCAATATTATTTCGTTTGTTTGTTTCATATCAATTAACAAACACTGGGTAAAAAAGATGAAAGCGGCGTGGCCAGAACGAGAGAGGGTGCGGATGCGGATTGTGAATCAGGACAGATAAATTTCCGGATAAAATAGCTATTCACTTTATACTCTTCCCCCTCCCTCCTCTCCCCCCCTCCCCCTATCATACGAGTTTCCATTGCGCGAGTTTCACTTTTTTTCTTAATTAGTTTAACAGTACCTCTGTGTAGTCCGACTTAATGAAAATGTTTCAATTTGAAGATTGCCTGTAATTAAAAAATTCATTATACGTTTTTTTTTTTTTTTTTTAATTCGTTGCTGAAAACGCTTTCTCGCTTTCGCATTCGGTATCTAAATGTAGCGAAATTTCAAGAGGCGGAAAAAAAAAATCGATGCTAAAACTTTCATTGGCTCGCGTGTTAATTTTGATACGAGCCAACCAGATGGATACGATGCACATAAAAATTGCCCCAGACGATAACCATCTAACTTTCATGCCGGCCGTCATACCCGTCCGCGTCCCGTTTTCCCACGTGCGGTGGACACCATCGACGTAAAAGCGACAGGAGAGGAACGAGAGGGAGGAGACGTCGACATACATATCTTTGATTATCCGTTACATTTTTTATGCCACGTGTCTGCGCACAAGCTGAGTAAGGAGGGGAAAAAAAACGTTTGCAATATTAAATAATATATTTCTTTGGCAGTGATGTGGATTATGTATCGCGATTTAAAAAAATCCGTTTCAAACGGAATTTTATATGTTGGGCGAATAGTGGTAAGAATTAAATTTCTATTAAAGTAAGAGGATAATACTCACTTGATATACAATAAAAATGTCTTGTCTACTCTATTATTGATTTTCTTTTTAGGTGCGACACAGAATGCCGGTGTCTCAGGATATCTTGATCCACGCTGGTATTCCAGGATTCGCGTCTGAATAATAACGTATTTGCAAGGACGAGCTCGGAAGCAAATCGTAGCGTATAGGGTGATTTCTATACGGAGCGGTGGGGAGGAGAGAAACGACTAAATTCGGCTAGTCGGCTAAAAATTCAAATCGTCTGAATGCTAAGCATCCGAGAGCTTATCTGCTCGCCAGACTGCGGAATTAAGATCGATATGCGGGATCGTTCCGTCTGGCAAGCGGGGGCCCCACAGCGTTTCTTGTAGAGCCCCACGGTAATGTCGGTCGAAGAGTTACAACGCCGCCTGGCACCGTCGAAAGCAGCAGCGCCAGCATCTCGGAACGTGAAGGAAATTCCTCAACCCTGCTGCCTGCCTGCATTTTTTACGTCTTATATTTATGTAATATTTATCAGCGCAAAATTTTCTATCCGCAACCTGAGCGACATTGTATCGACCCGACGAAGTAGACGCCAAAATTTCTTCGCTATATTCTAGCTGTAGAATATAAATTACACAGCGATAGATTATTAACAGATTGTTAATCAAGATCGACAATAGATTGTTGATACATGCTCGGTACTTTTTTATTCTTTTTGTTTTTTAATATTTATTCTATCTAATCTATTATACATATATTAAAATGTATGTACGTCGGATTTTTATCGAGGCTAGAAACAGATGAAACATTTGAATTTCAGTTATTATAGATCGTCCACTTTTAAGTATAACACTGAATAATTAATTTTAATCAAACTTTTTGTTTTTCAATAAGTAATAGGTGTCGTAAAGATTTTCATATTGAAAAAGGGTACGACACTTGATGGATACGATAAAGAATAGGACTTTTTAAAAAAAATTGCATTACTCGTCAATTTTTAGAAACTACGTTTTACATTTCTTATATAATGTATGTAATATACCTATCAAAAATTTAAGTACTTTTTCATAATATATGAAAATAAATGTAATAGTATGATATCTTGTATCGTTTACGTAATTTTAAATAAAATATTTTTATTAGAAATATTTAACATAAAAAAATTACACTGATTTACAAGAATTCTGTTCCTCACTCTCTGTGTTCAAATCTGAATGGATAATTCTTATGTATTTTACTCCGTAAAGTGAAAGAAAAAATTATAAACTGTTTAAATTTTTAGAATTTTTTTTTTTTAAATAAAGTTTGTGATTTTTATCGAAAGCTGTAAAAGATGGAAATTTTTTCAACGTTATATTATTGGTCAGCAAATAAAAATTCAGCAGATGAGAAACAAACGTCTTATTTAAAAATCACCGCAATTAATAGAGTTGTCTAAATTTTCGGCTTGTTCAATTTTTTCGATTCTTTTATGTCAATTTATATTATTTCGAACACATTAATTGTAATTAATTAACATAATAACTTTATAATAACATTAATTATATAGTTTCATTGGTTCACTAATACTGATAATACATACAGTGCATGCTTACTACACAAAACCGATCCTCTTTTGTGAAAGTATCCTAACCGTAATCCACTTCGAAGCTGTCAGAAATTTGAGAACGTTACAGAGTTATCCATCCATAAACGGAGATCCAAATGCGAGCGATCTATTGTAATTACCATCGCCTGTTTCGAACTTCCGGTTAATCCACTCCACGGCAATCATTTCATCAAATGGTTTTCGAATATCGATTCGATTGGCGCTCATTTTACAGAATATAAAACCGACACGTTTGTACTAGGCAATTTTCGATTGCTATATAATGAACCTCGTCTCTAATTCGACGTTCATATACGTTACTTGCATTTCAATGCGCATAATTAAACGCGGAAATCGCCGAATGACAGACAAGTGCGACGGATGGAAAAGAGAAAAAAATAAATAAATAAAAAAAAAACCATCGAAACGTCAACAGGTCGTCATTCTCTCTTGTCTCGTTTTCAAATTCATTAAATCGCGTTTAATCAATTACGCACATTCGACATCTTCTTCCGCTACTTTCCCTCGCAATTTTGCGATCTCGTTTGATAAAACGGCAGATGTTTATTCGACGACGGATCGACTACGCGACGATCTGGTAAATATCTGGTAAATACGCGATGCATTTAATCGGTGCGCGCGTGCGAGCCTTCCAAAAAGTTTCTTCCCCCTCGATGTTGATCCTGTTACCAGAGAGCTAGAGGATTAAGCACGATACACGGACGATTGCCTTACACGATCACCAAGTAACTTTCACGTTATCGTCTCATCCACTGGCCGTTTATCCTGTGCAGCTCAGCGCCGGTCGGCCAAAGAAGAACCGACCGGAGTGCGCCAAGGCGAGAAAGCTATCGAGTTACGGAAACTCCCGAGTGTGAAGGAAACTCTTTAATGTTTTCGCCACGTTCTCTCGTCCTTTCCTGCTGTCGGGAATTTATTTAATCGACGCAATAGCGAAATGCACGTCTAACGAATTCCGCGAATGCGTCTTCATGTTTTACACAACGCTTTAAATAGAAATCCGCAGTCCGATCGTTAGATGAATATTGAAATCTCTGCGATCAGCTTAGTCGTTAGATTCACTCTTGCGATTCCTTTCCTTCTCCTTGGTGTTTAATCGAGCGAAGAGGATGGGAAGCTATTTGTTGGAGGTTTTAATATCGTCCAAAGATACATAATATTGAAACATATATATATATATCTTACTTTTCGCGGAGATATTTTTCTTCAAGGATATTATTTTTCTTCTATTTTCGAGTAAATGACAGAAATGATTGTTACAATTTTCATTTTGAGATGACCTCACTTTGTAGGTTTACGCAAAGACGTATTATAGGATATATCTGCGTAATATTGAACACGTAATATTAAATAAAGCCAACAAAATACTGATCGTCTGAAAACTTGGCGGCAGTTACGAGTTATCGGATTACGAGATTCAATCCGATATACAGGAAATCATCTCGAACGATCACCGGTGGATCTTAACCGCGCCACTGGCTTTATCTCTGCTTTTTTATATTGATAGAATTATGAAATGAAAAGGAAAAAAATAAGAATATATATTCATATATACCTAAGAAGACAAAAATTTGCGTTATAGAGATATCCTATTTATATAAGGAGAAGAGAGAGAGAGAGAGAGAGAAAGAGAGAGCAGCCAAGCGCGATAACTTCACAAATGCGAAAGAGATTCTATGATATCACGACGTGTATCTCGTGGCAACGAGAAACTATGCGAAACACTCTTCCATCTGCTTTATGTAACATGTAACTATGCGAAGAGCGCGACGAAGAGACGCGTCTGTGATTCGATCCTCGAATAACGTTTAACACTGGTGGTATACCGTTTGCCGTCAATATTATACTTTTGCACGGGAAATTTTCCAAGAGCTGGAAAACTGCTCGTCAAAATTAATTAGCGGATTCCGCATGTGTGCGACGTTGCCTGAAAAAAAGCTATTAAAAAGTCCTTACATCTAGGCAGCGCGGCCATCTTCTTTTTCCAAACAGAGCTATTTATATAGCGGTCCCCATTACCGCTGGAGATTAAAGAGCGCGAAGGCGCAATGGACAGACTGAAAAATGTAGGAATCTCTCAAGTAGAAACGGGATTACTCACGTTTAAAATTCCCCGACGGACAAAATCGCCGCCGCTTCGATCCTTCCAGAATTACAAGACCACCGGTTTTATTTGGACAAGTGCAAGAGAGAGAACTGTAAGAGGGCAGGGTAGATAGAAAGACCGCAAAAGTCTATCAAGTAACCAAGCGGAAGGTGACCTATTTGGAATTCGCCGGTGGTCGAAATGATCGCTTTGGATACTTGTGTCTTAAAAAGAATAACCGCGGAAGTTATTGCTTAAAAGAAAAATAATGCAAGATTGAAAAAAAATGTAAGAATCATTTATTATTTTATTGTTTCGTTTATACACACGCACATACGCTATTATTTTTATTTTTATCATATCTTAGGCTTAGGCTTCAAACATTATGCTGATGCCTCACCTTTAAAAGTGCACTTTCCTCTACTTTGTTGTTATTATTATTATTTATTATATTTGTTTAAAATTAGTTGACGTTCAAAAATGCTACAGTTTAAATTTTTGCAATTTCAAGAAAACTCAGAGATATTCGCATAAAGTTATAACGGTTGAGAGGTGGAATAAGGGCAGAATATATATAGGTGAAAGGATAAAATAATGTGTAAGTCAATCGAGAGAGTAAATTCGGGATTTTACGGCAACCGAGAATTCGAGCGAGCAGTGGAAATGACCGTTCGCTCTCGCTCGTCTCCGCGGTGTTAAATTACCGCCCTTATTTGGACAAGTACGAAAGATCCTCCGCGGATGCGAGACCGAAGGGATTTAACGCCAGGATCCCGTTACCGGGACAAAGGATTAAAGCTCGATGCACGGACGATCACCAACTAACTTTCGCCTTATCCTCCCATTTCCCGTTTCCCGCCGCAAGCTCGCAAGCTCGCAAGCTCGCCGGCCCTCGCCGTAGTATAACGCGGCGGAGTGAGCGCAGGGGCGAGAAACCTGTCAAGTGCAATAACTCGAAATGCGAGAGAAATTCTTTCGCTCTATACAGACCGCTCCTTCCCCCGAGTGCGAGTGGCTGCACGAAACGCCCTTCCTCTTATTCTTTTTACGTCTTTTTTGACGTAACGCGTAGGAGAAGCCCATTACGCCGCACCACCGGTACCATTGCGAGCGAGTTGATACCGAGCTTATGGTTCAAATAAGGAATAATACTCATCCCGAGATTTCCCGAGTACCAGCGCTGTAGCTACATATCTCGAGTAGCTGCACGTCGCAAAGACTGTGGCATACATTAATTACGTTCGTTAACATAATGCTGTTTCTTTTACTCGCGATTTAGCTCTGAAATTACCTTATATTGCATGTTGTCACTGAAATAGTACCGTCATGCTGATATTGTACTCATAATTTCGAGATCCCTAGTACGTCACATACGTGATGAAAATTAGAAAGAAAAGTTTAAAAAAGGTGTAGCACTGTGCACAGACATAGACTATCCTCGATTATTTGTTAAGCTTTCTAAAATAGCATACTTTTAAAGTATACCATTTTAATATTACATTTACGTTTTTTCGAATACTATATATATATATATATATATATATATATATATACACACAAAGAAATATCCAAGTCAATAAGTACATATAATATGAACGTGAAATATGAGAGTTATATCAGAGAGCTGTTATTTTATTTTAATTCAATCAGAGAAGAAATGAAGTAGATTTGATTTATAAATAAAATATATCTCGAATTCTCTCCCTGGCAAATGTCATTGGGCGGTCTTGCAGGACAATCGCGGGACGACGGACTCTCCTTACACTCTCCGGCCCAACAATGGACGTCGTTCGGGCCACTCGGAATTTCGGATTTATGGCGAGGAGCATATTCCATACGGCGGCGTCCAAGAAGCGTACGTACGCCCGCAATTCCCCCATAAATTCGAAAATCTCGAGAGTCGCGCCGGATACTCCCCAAGGGATCGCCGGTCGATCCTATTACCGGGCCACAGGATTAAGCCCGATGTACGGAAGATCGCCCCGGACGATCGCCAACTAACTTCCGCGTTATCCTCTCGTCCGCCGACCGTTTTTCCCGCAGCTGAGAGACCCGAGATCGTGGTGGTGCGGTGCAGCGCGGCACGGCGCGATGCGGTCGAAAGTGAGACGACGACGACGCGATACGCCGGACGCCACGAGTCCGAGAGGGACGGACGGCAGCTTCCGTCCGCGCTCCTCCGAGCGGAGCGTATTTCGCCAATTTCGTTAGCGCCCGCACGGACGCGCGAGCGCGCGCTCCCGCCATCCTCTTTCGCGTACATTGCACTTACACACGCACACACACATGTATATACGCGTATACGACAAACGCATACTCTCGCCGAGCGTGGAAGTGAGAAATGCGCGCGTACATACGAGTAACGCATCGAGAGAGAGAGAGAGAGGGAGAGAAGGGGGTGGGGGTGAGGCGGTCCTCGCGCTAGAAAGAGAGAGATGGAAGATTTTGCAGCGATCATCGACTTGGAGAACAGCGCAGTCGCCCAGGAAGCAACTCGAACTCACTCACCCTGCCCTCTCTCCCTCCGTCCTTCTCCTCTTCCTGCTCTCCCAAACCCCCCCTCGACCTCTACCTGATCGTTCCATCCTTCTCACGCTCTTTCTACCCCGCGCTGCCAGCCAGGTGGTCTTCCGCCCTCCTCGAGCGCCGCCGCCACCATCGGCACAACCACCACCACCGCCAGAACCACTGCCATCACCTCTACCACCACCAGCACCACACTCAGCAGCGGTACCAGCAGCAACAGCAGCAGCAGCAGCAGCAGCAGCAGCAGTAGCAGTAGCAGTAGCAGTAGCACTAGCAGCAGCAGCAGCAACAGCACTGCCGTTCGCTACCACCTCTTCGACTTTGTCGCGTCTCTCTCTCTCTCTCTCTTTCTCTCCCTCTCCTCCTCTGTCTCTCTCCTCTCCCTTTCCCTCATACATCGGTGTGCGCACCCCCGTCCCTCTTGGCTCGCCGCACCAACCCTCTCTCACGCGCGCCTCGGTGCCTCGTCCTCCTCCGGTGCCGATGCCGCAGTACCGACTGCTTTCCGCGGAAGGTGGAAACCCGTGTAACGCAGCCGTATATAGATTTTCAATTAGTCAAGGGGCGGCCGTGGAGAAAATTATGTGTCGCGTGTCACCACGAGTCGCCGCAAGTACTTGAAACACTCGTCGCTGCCGTCACAACTCGCCGCTGTCAGCATCGTATACTCTTTGGATTTTACCGACGCAATTCACGTTTACGCGCGCGAGTGGGAAGCCGCGTGCATCTTCTTGCGCGCGTGTTCTCTTTAGTTCGCTCGACTGGCCAACGTGGAAAGATCGATTTCCCACCGGCGACTCTTCTCCAACGCATTCGATACGTTTGGGGGGTGGGAGGGGGGGGAGGGGGGGGGGAAAAAGTATAAAAAAGCGCGCGTACGAGTTCACCGCGACCGAGTGTTTACCAGGATCACATTGTGGTCTCGGTCCTTCCCTCTTCTCCCATCCGTCCTGTGTGAAGAGCGATGATAACTCGTCGCCAGTGACGACGGTCGCGGGAGTTGGGAGATAGGTCGGTCTCCTTCACCTGCCGCCGTCGTGTTGCGCTGCGCCGCGCTGCGCTGCGCCGCGCCGCGCGCCGAGCGCCGAGCGCCGAGCGCATCATCGTCGCGGAGCGTTCCCGGCGATCTCGGAGAATCAGGATCACTCGCGGGAGCGAGGATGTTGCGCGCGGCCTTCGCCGTCCTACTGCCCCGGCTCCTCGTATTGTCGTCGTTGCTGATCCATTCAGGTACGCGATCGGTCATATTTCTTCACAGATAAAGTACAATATATTACACACCGAGACGCGGATTGAGAGAGATGGATTTGTCGCGTCAAGTATATTCTGACGCCAAAGCGGTACTCTCCGTTCTTCTCAGATAAGCGTGTACAAGTTTTACAATCAAATAAAGTGACGTCCCATTAAAGTCTCGGAGTGGATTCTTAGCGTCGAAATTTACGAAAGAGCAACGTGAGAGAGAGAGAGAGAGAGAGAGAGAAAATAGTAGTCAATCGTGCAAGTATCGAACAATAATTAATAGGAATGATATGATATATGATGAACAATTTTAATCGCGAAAAAATTTTCAAATATCCTTTACAAAAATATAATATCGGAAATTCATTAATATTTATTTTGAGTATCAAGAGTTCAACGATTTTAATATTCAAAATAAATAATCATATATTATATGTATCCAGAGACGGAACGCTTTTGCTTAAATATTTAAAAACTTGGCTCAAATATCTAATAATTATGTAGGGAATTCGAGCATGATGAACTATCTGTAAAAAAAATTGACATTCGGACACCAGCTTGAATGAACGTCCTATACATAATTATTTTGATAATACGATAAAATTCTTTACAAATCTGTATCTAGTCTGTTACATTTTCGGATACCTACTTCAGTTTTTGTACCTTTCAATATCTATTAAATTGTCCAGTATTGAATTGTATTTCCCCATAAAGGATGTAGAAATATACAAATTGGAGAATTACATCATACGGTTTAAATAACTTTCAATGGGACTGCATAAGATTTCATTACAAGCATAATATCTCTAATCGTAGAGAGGAAATGTAGTTACTATTGCGAATCAACGTTGGCATGACAATAACCGAATCTACATGAATAAAGCCCTCGTAAGAGACATCGAAATCCATTTTTCGACATGCGTACGCGCATTTGACGTGCCAGGCATATTTTGATTGTTTGTCCAAGTTCAATAGCATGAATCGCTTCTGATTTGCGAGTTAAAGTACCTGCCGTTGGAAAAAAATAATTTCAATGCGACGCAACGTATCGTATCGGCGGCATTTATTATACGACAAGTGAATTAGTAAATTAACGTATCCGCTAATGCCCGACGTCAATTTCACAATTATCTTCAAATCGTCCGATTAAATCGTCGACGGAGAAGCACCGAATGTACATGTATACATCGACAACAAATGCATACCTTGTGCACGGCTCGTCTAGCTTGCTCGCGCGCGGCAAAATGCAACGTGACATGGAAGAATAAAAACCAGAAGAATAAAAGCTAGGCGAATAAAAGCTAGTACACAAAGCGCGCCATGCATTTATGTATATCCATGCAAAGCGCCGGGAATAACAATATCTAGTCGCGTACGAAAATACCGAGAGACCTCTTCGATCCGCGATAAACAAAAATTCGCGAGTCGATATATAATTGAATTACATTCAAGTTATCGACAGAGAGAGAGAGAGAGAGAGAGAGAGAGAGAGAGAGAATCTCGAAGAATCAAATGGAATTTAAAACGGTTGCGTCTCGGTTTACATAGCGACGAGTTGGCGAATTATTATTTTCGTTCAGCTCGAATAAATTGGAATAACAGTCAGCCAGAAAAATCACCGAATCTATTCTCCCTCGAACGAATCCGGACCTTTTTTCCTTCGCATTATATCGTCCAATCGAAGCCGGACCGCGGTGTGTTTCGCTTTGAAATTAGTTCGTTGATTTAACTTCTCCTCCTCCTTCCCTCCCCCTCTGCGTCTGGTATCGAGCGCATTTTTAGTATCCATGACGAAACTTTGTTTTAAGTTCGTACTTAATTAAAACATTCGCCGTGCGATCGCGAGAGGCACGGTAGCCGTCTTTACCTATGAAATAGTGAGTTTGTGGAGTGTATAACTACTGTTTGCGAATCGGTCGAGATAATGGAACGGTCGGTGGTGGCTTCGAACAAACCATTGTCGTTCGGGAATTGCCCTTTCAACCACGCTTCGCCGTACGCATCGATCGCCATAAACAAAATTCCGAGATTGTCACTAAAGAAATTACAAAATCTCCCCCATGGCCATTTTCAGCCTTCCGTTCGTCGTTCGTCGTTCATCGTTCATCGAACTCACGACTGCTCTCTCAACGTTGAAATTAGTCCGCCACTTTAACCTCATTCTCTTTTGACGCTTATATTTTTAGCGTGCGTCGCACGAAAATTTAGTACCATCTCATATTTAATTAAAACACTCGATACGATCGCGACTGCATCTTCGCGTATATGCAACGGTGAGTTTGCGGAAGGTAACTCTAATCGTTTGTAAATCGATGGACGAGGGCAGAGGTAATGGGACGATCGACAGCTTCAAACAGCGATTATCGTTCGGAAATTACCCCCTTCAGCTCGCAACTATACATCGGTCGTGCAGGCCGGAATAAACCCGCGATTTAGCGGGTCTTACCAGCCGGTCGGCTGCTAAATGCGCATTGTCACGTGACGTTCGTACAAAGGTAATTAAGATTTCCGAGAATGTCATTATACAGAAAACCGGTGTTTTGTGTTAAAACCGGTTCTTGACATTAAAATTATTATGTTGAATTTTTAATCCATATATTAATTCAACATAATGTGATAGCGTTATTTGAATTTATGCCACGCAAAAAAATATTTCGCTGTTCCAGCTAGAATTATCATTTGTTTTTTGTATCCGATAGAAAATCACGCGTCATACGCATAGAATTTATAGCACAAATCTAAATTCTATCTCGATCATCTATATGATTATATGCGATATATATCCAATATCGTAGTATTTGCTAGAAATTTATCTATTTTAATTAATTCTTCGTATTTATTATAGATAAAATTTTCGCTACAACAGCAAGATCATTTTTTTTTTTTTGAGTGACGTTAAATTGATATTCAACATTTCTTGGTATTGAAATAACATAATTTATGCGTAAGTGAACGAATAGCATAAAAATAATGTGTGTTTCGAAACGTAAGACAAATGAATAAAATACGCATGTTAATTTAATATATTATAAATATTCATTTGACTGAAAATACATGTTATTTCTAACCGGCCACTTGTCGTATATCTTGCTTTATTTGCAATATGCATATATGTGCCGAGGTTATATATTATTATCTTGAAGCGCGCCGATCTGCGTATTCGAACCGCGCGTTTGCAAATTATTATTATCGTGTTTGCGAGAATTAACATATCGCGGCTGCGCACACTTTTCGATGATACGCGTGGTCGGTTATCGGATGACTAGGCTATTCGTACAAATGTTTTCGCTACATTATACATTCTGAAATTTACATATCGGGTATGTTCACATGGAAGAAAATATCTCCCACCTCTTGATAACTATTTTAAAGATGAAAGTCGAACGAGTCTAATTTGGCAGAACGACACTAATATTTCATCGTAAAAAATGGAATATCATAAATATATACATATATAAAACTATATATGGAATACGATATTCTCGAGTCAAAATGACAGGACATCTGTTATTTATTACAACGATCCAATCCTCTTAATTTCGTATACTACCGAGAGCGGAAATCGAATATTTATAAATTAACCGTCAAATATTACATTTTACCCTCAAATCCACCACGAAGCATTCTCCGCTCGCGCGGAGAAAACGACCATTTACGAAATCCCCTCTGAAATCCACGTAGCGGCGAGCCTAAAATAACGACGATAGTCGAAAAAAAAATAGCCCGCATTTGCATCCTCTAGCCAACAAGCGTCACGAATTATTCAAAGTATTTCATACCAAAGCGAATCGTGGAAATTTCATTCGTACAGTGGCGGCGGAAAGAGAGAAAGAGAGAGAGAGAGAGAGAGAGAGAGGGGGGGGGGAAAGAAAAAAGCAAGCCATGCGTTTAACCCCCGCGTGCGCCTCGTTAAACACATAAACTCGCCTGGCATTAGCTCGAGCGGGCGACGTTGCGTAAAAACGTCAGGACGACCAATATCGCGGTACGACAATTAAAGAGCCCAAATACTCGGGACACTCGTGAAGGAGCGTCGATGCAGGCACTTGGCCATCGACCGGTCAACGCGAGCGGACCCGATTTCAAAGTTAAATCGAGTTTGAACTTTGAACCGCGATCGCGGCGTGGAACCAAAACCCCGATGGCAAAATGTGTGTGTGTGTGTGTGTGTGTGTGGAGCTGAGAGTTAACGCGCGCTATCGCGGCTCGCCTCGCGTTCGGTCCAAGCCGAAAGAACACGACTTCTCGCTTATCGTCGTCACTTCGCGGCCGGTGCGGCGTAGCGCGGCGGTTTCCTTTCCTTCGAACACGACAATGACGACGGTCAAGTGTCTCGTCGAGGACACTTTTCCACCGTCGCGCGGTGCGACTTCTACGTGGAAGTAATCTACGTTACGACGTCTCTCGTACGAGGATTTTGTTCGGGATAGCGTTCGCGAAACTATATTACAATGGATCGTTAACCCAAGTACCATAATTGGCTCAATTTCCAATAAAGCCAGGCGAACGGCGGGGGCTCTGTACGGCTATGGCTCTTCGTTTAAATAAAACAATACCACGCACACTCTCTCTCTCTCTCTCTCTCTCTCCGCTCTTCTCCCCTCTCGTCTCGTCTCGTCTCGTCTGCTCCTCCCCCTCCTCCCGCACTGGCGAATCTCCATGCAAAACAGTAATCAAAGATACTACATTTTTTATCGCGCGTTCCGCGCGCAACGTCGCGCATAATTTAATATATAAAACGTTCGGCAAACTTAATTATGTTCTGACGAGATTTATTAGCTTGTCACACGAATGTCTCGTCATTCTTCTCGGTGCTGCAGAATTCGATGCAGAGAGGGGACTTTTCCAAAATATTATACAAAAAAAAAAAAAAAAAATAGAAATTGATTCATGGATTACACGGATTTTTGTAATTTCACGCCAACACCGCGCGCGCGATACCCTTATAAAAGCTCTTATAAAAGCTCTTGTAAAAGCTCAGTTCCATCAAGTTTAAGAGAGAGAGAATTGATTAATAAATTCATTTATTTAATTTAATCCATTTTCTGTTATAGATGAATCTGACTTTATTCGAAACTCGATAAGATTAAATTTTATACTATTATCGATGTAAAATCTTGTTCAGCTGCGATAATCTTCATTTCTCGTGCTGAATGAATTTTCCCATCTATATTCTTTTTATTTGCTTTATCCAAAGGTGACGGTCGCATAAATCGATAACGGATGTCGTAGACAGGAGAGAGAGAGAGAGAGGACGGGCTTTGTTTAATAATTGTCTCATAATCTCGAATCTCCGCGGTACGTGATCACGCACGTCGCCATACTCGCCGTTGTCGGAAGATAACAAAGCGAGCGCATATTATTTTTTTTGTTGTTCGTGAGAAACGTATGTGTATCGCAGACGCGCTGTTTCGCATGCGGCCAGTTTTAAAGCGAGAGCCCCTGCGCGTCGTTAAAATAAACAGAATCACTTGTCGGGGTAATTCTGCTCATCACTCTCTCCGCATGCGCCGCGCGGGTTTGCGATATGACCGTAAATAAATAAAAAGAAGTAAATATAAATACATGTATATCGCTCAGAAATTGTAATTTTTTTTTACTTTCTTGCAAAAGGAGAACGGAAACACAAACAAAAAACATACTTTAATTTTTTTTCTTTCTTTTTTCTTATTCAATTAAAAGAAACGTATATATATTTTTTTTTTGCCACATTTAATAAAGAATATTTATATACACGTTAACTTGTGTTGGCTTTGAAAGGCTTTTATTATTTATTGATTTATTCATTAGAGCTTAAATTGATTTATTTGTTCAATTAAAGGAGCTATGAATGTATGTATAATGTATGTAGGATGGTTAAGTATTTTAAGACTTCAAGAAGTGATTTCTCGCATTAATTCAAGACGAAAAGTTCATATGACTATATATCCGAAATGGCTTCAAAGAGATACCTGTTTATTCATCAAATCCTCCTAAGTGGAATAAAAAAATAATGTATGGCCCCAAAAAGATGAGCTTTCATGTCTTTGAAATTTACACAATTTACAAGATTTTTGGAAAAAACGAAATTTTTCCTTCAACTTTAACATCTAGTGCAGCATCTTTGAAACTAAGTCATTTCGAATATAAACCAAGTCATGTGGAGTTTTCGTCTTGAATTAAAATGTGAAAAACACTCCTTAAAATCTTTCAGAATATTTAAGAATCAATAATATATATCCACACACATATATATATATATACATATATATATATATATATATATAAATGAAAAGAGAAAAGAGATATGATATATCATGGATGTGTGTCCGTTTTCCAGTTCGATCCTCGCTCTCTGTGCTCGACAATATGGCGCGTGACACACGCGCTTAACGCTTGACTCGCGACGCGACTGCACTTTTTGCGTATTTTTTTCCAGTTTTCGGGTTTATTTTACGGCTCGGACAATTTGCCTCCAGAAGGTAGTAAATTCTTTTATCTGTCCGGACATTCTGTCCTATCCCCGCTACCTCTAATTTCATATTATTTGAGCGCGGAAACCGCGAAAAAATATTGTGATGCCCCAGATAAGGAGTGCATGTTACCGTTTAACACGCCCATTTGCACGAATGATTAACACTCCCGCATTTACGTGTCCCCTCGCAGACGTTTTCTACTTTTTGTGATGTAAACATATAATTTTATAGTCGCTGTTCCAGCTCATGCTCATATTATGAGTCTTGATTTAAGTTACTTTTTTTGGCATCTCGACACTGCGGTTAAGCGCAATAAAATGAAACGACAGCGGAAAATTATTCAATCTTAAAATTGAATTTTCAAGCGTCATAAAAAAGAAAATATATCTTGAGACATGCTTGAATTTATAGGATAGGGTGGATTATTTTTTTTTTCATTCATACGACTTTTTCGACTAGTAATAACATTTGTATTTTTAAACATATATTTAACATATATATTTGAACAGCATGTATTTAACATTTTATTTTGAAGATTGTGCTTACATTTTTAAGAAGCAGTTGTGTTTGAATAATGTTATTGTAAGCACGTTACCGCAAAAGGAAATGGTTTGCTACCATATTTTGAAGATTTTGTAATCGAATAAATATATAATTCTATGGATATTTCAATAGTAAAATCTTTATATATTTAAGCCATAATTTTTGGACATGAGCGAATTTCATAATAAAAATTATATTGAATGTTCATTAGAGTTTTAAAAAAATAGTGCAAAAATTATCTGTGATAATGTGAATTATTTTCTTACATTATTCGTTTTTTTTTTTAAGATTCTTCTTAATAAGAATAACATATCCCATTAATTTGGATACATATACATTTTATATTAGTTAAGATATTTATGTTATTTTTCTCTGTTGTATAACATAAATTAATTTTTATGTTTACAAGAGGTTACATTATGTTCAGTAATAAGTAAAATAATTGAGTATGCGAGACATTTTTTCTGCTAATTTTCATATGACTTTAAAGTTGAAATAAATTGATGGAATAACTCCACCCTACCCTATCATCTATAAAAAAAAATAATGTACGCCTATACTGTAGTATTTTCATATGCGATATTTGTCGAGCGATATTTAAGACCTCCAAAAAGTCTACGAAATCGTGTAAAAACATTTTGCAATCAAGCTTCTTCCTCAACAAGTAGAGAATAAAGATTCATACATGAAGCATCGAATATACAATAATTATTATTGCGCGGATGTTTTGTCTGTCTATAATTCGAGATTCTCGTTCATAGACAGTGATGAGGTATTGCGTGGCGTAACTTGTTCCTTTTCGCGGGCCATTAATTACATACGCGAAGCAAATCTATCGGAAAGCATTATCATCGTGGCATGTCAAAATTATGTACTTACCCGGGCATCCCGCTGTTCGCGGTGCTACGCTGTGATTAATTACGGCAACTCGATCGCGTTTTATCACTTTTTACGCTTGTCAGGAAGCGTTATATCGTGTAATGTTATACGAAGCGTCCGGATTCGACTAAAGCCACTGATGAAACGCGTAATCATGCCTTCTTTCTACTCATACCATTATCCGAGTGAGTAATTAATAGATTAGACTTTTTTTCTCCGATGGAGAACAGATTCGGAATCCTTGGATAGAAAATAAAAATTGGAACGTAAGTCAAATGTAAAAGGAGAGGAGAAATGTAACAGAAGCGTAATCGAAGCTTTTAAGTGATGAAAATTGAAACAAAGAAAATGTAAAAAAAGGTATTTACGTTTCATTGTTTCAATTTCCGCCTTCTAGAAGCTTCGTTTAAAATCTATTACTCTCCTTTTATATTTGACTTATTCGAATTACGCTCCGATTTTCGCCCATGATGGAGCTCCTCTCTTATTCAGATATTTACTTAATATACAAATATGCAAACAATGTACAATCAGAGATGGTCAAAATAAAGTCCGGATCTATTTAAAATAGGAAAGTAGTTGTGTGGCTGACACCACACAAGACATGATTAATACGGACATGAGTTAATTCTCATAATGGTCTAACAGTTACAGCACAATGAGCGATGAGGACTCCAATGGAGTCCATAGACTGTTTAAAAAAGCTATATACTTGATGGATATCGTTGCGTGCGATGTTAATCACTAGTTTACTAAAACTATTAGTGCCAACGTATAAATGTATTTCAAATAGAAAATAGGTTGTAAAAACCATTTAAATGGAAATGTAAATAGTTTCTGAAAAAATGTATTTTGAATGCATCTATTTCAAATAATTCCCATCTTTGTGTACAATAGTATTCAAATTATAATGCTAGATAAAGTTCAATTCCTTTATAATATCAAAGATGTTTGATTTATTTCATTTAGTAACTTTTAATAAACGATAAGCGCGATTTAAAATCTTGCGATTGTTACTTACAATTAGGCAAATATCATCGAATCATAATATTGGCAGCATATCGCTTCTTACTTCAAAAGTATCATAAATAAAGAAAACGTAATTTTCGAATTACTATCACGAATGAATTAAGTAAACATTATCCTGTGTCAATATTAAAAGTAAACTAACTTAACTTCTAACTACTAAAAAATTGTATAATAATATACCTTAAAAAAGACAGGTCTTTTAGGATTGTGAAACGAACATGACAAAAATGACATTTAATCTTGTCAGGAATATGTTCCTCTTACCGATATTATTATGTTATAATTTTCTGCCAAGTTGAAAGAGGATTTTTCCTCTTTTCTGAGAAATTCAATCTTTTTAGAATTGTGTCACTTTTGAAGTAAAGGAGAAATATGTCAAAGTCAAGGTCATTGGAACTAAACGTTATATTACTAAATAATTACATGTTATACTGTGTAATTTTATACGAAGCATTTGATGATATCTGCCAATAAAACGCGTAATTACCCCTTTTTGTCGCTCATATTGCATACTTGAGAAATCGATTTACCTTTTATTTTCTGCATCATTTTCCTCTTTTACATCGTTTGCTGTAATTTTGACTTACGCCATTTTCGAGACGTTTGCATTGTATTCTCGCAACGCGTATCCATTCGTACACGGATGGCTGACTTTAGCAGATTCTTTTCCTCAGTTGAGCCCTTATTACACGGGAAATTCCAATATTTGTGTGCTTGAGCAGGGAAAACAGCGTGCACGGTCGTGGAGCAAGTATAGCGCGAGCGAGTGAGCAGATAAAATAATAAGCAACGAATGCGCAATTCCTCCTCTTTTCTTCCTTCCTTTCTTCCTTTTTCTTCTATCTATGAGATCCGATATACATATGTCGGATTTTCTTGTATTACGAGATCGCAAGTCGCAACAAATTTATCGGGTGACAAAAAAGTTTGGCCACAAAATTTCGTGTGTTTAGCAAATCATTTTTTCCGGATTACCGTTAATAATTCTGATACTGAATATTTTATAATTAGCAATAAATAATGTCAGTTTGTTATAACGTATAAGTAATAATGTATATTTAAAAACAACAAACTCTGAAGTGTCAGTTACATCTTATTAAATGCTAAAAAAACTTTACACCAAAAAAATGTTCAAATCTAAGTGTTGTCATTTTGACTATAAAAAAGTTTTATCGTTTACCAAATCATCTTCCAATACTTATACATTTTTCAAGGGATACCTTCTGAACGTTCCTTGAAAATCTGTTGTATGGATAAAGTAATATATACTTAAAAAAACAAACTAGAAGTTACATTTCTTATTAAATATCAAAAAAAATCTGTACAAAAAGATTTTCATTAGTGAATTAAAGATCGCTGTACTACCCGATGCTTGAGAGAATTTAAAATTATACGCGGCCATCGTTGCAGCGTTGATGCGTTCCTGAAGCTTCTCAAAATTAGTGGCTAAAGATAAACATTTTGAACGTTAATAATGATTTTGGTAAATATTTAATATAAGATACATTCCAAAATTTATTTTTTTTAATATACGTTACTAATGATTTGATAAACACAAAATTTTGTGGCCAAACTTTTTCATCCTATAATTTGTGTAGCTATGACGCTAATAGTTATTACACACCTACACGCTAGATATTAAAACAATCACACGCTCGAATAAACTAATAACATATAATGTGTTTAATAATGGAACTAATGCGGCATATGCATTTCAATTACAAATATTCCACGCCTACGTTGAAACATCATGGCCATGGATACAGGTTCAGGAGTGCATCTCGATTTTGGCGGATCGACTATTTAAATAATTTCCGCTCTTGTGACTCATTTTCCCGCGAGATAAATGCATATACGCGAATCGTCCTAATATAGATTTGAAATGACTATTTAATAAACGTGACCGATTATCAGCGGCGTGAATTAGCGCTATGCACCTACCCTAAAACTCATTTAAATAAACATAACTCGCAACGTGTGTGTGTGTGTGTGTGTGTGTATATATATATATATTATATACATGTACATTCCATCGTCTATTTTGAGAATCACGCAATGGCGGGATTTCCTAAAATCTGGAAGTCTCCGGAGATACAGTTACGGATTAACACCCGCTCCGCGCTGCGCGCGAACAAATTTATAATCTCTCGCCGACAATACATTCAGCAGCGGGATTAATCCTCGCATTACAGGCTGATTTACAGTGCTAAATCACGCGCGCGAATGCTCCACGATTTTTGGGCGCATTCGAATGGATTCAGCGCACGCGTTGACGGACGTGAATAAATATCTCGCTCCGCATCCGACCGATACCGCGTCCTCGCCGCATCGTCTTCGTCGTAACGTCGTTTCTCTCTGTCTCGCGTGATCCTCCTTGTCCTCCTATACACGCCTCCCCAATCGCGTTTAATTAAATCGACCGTGTCCGCGTCCGTCACGAGCACGTGCTAACAAACGCGCCGCGTCACGTCTCGCCGGTCGACGTGGGCGAAAGCGTCGCGTCGCGTCGCGTCGCGTCGCCGCGCCGTCGCTCTCGATGGGCTAAAAAGATACAAGCCGGTAATGGTAAATGTTTCATTAGCGCGAGCGGGGCAAATTTACAGAGTGCGAAGTAATATCGTGGGACGAAAATCGTGATAACGCTCTTATATTATATACACACACACACACACACACACACATATATATATATACTGATACGTACACGCACGCCACGCACACACGTCGTGCGCGACATCCTCGTTGGGAGAAGCCGCGACAATCGTCGCCCGCTTTTATCCAATTTATTTCCTGCGCGTGCCCGAGCGGCTTAACGCGTACGACGGTTTTGTATTTACATGCGCGAGAAAGCTCCGGAGATTTGTTTGCGTCTTAGGACAAGCGCGGTCGACCCTCACCCGCCTCTCACCTTTGCGGGACGTGTATCTTGCGTGATATGAGGCCGCGTAAATAAAATCGTGTAACGTACATCGTGGGTTCTTTTTCCCTCGTATGTAGAAGAGATGGATAGCCAGGAAGATGAATCAGGAATGGCGGATTTTCATTCGCACAAGCATACTTAGACCTTCGTAATCGCTTCTTATTTTAAGAATAATCTTACGTAATAAGTAATGTCTTAAGATGCTAATATGGCTCTCTGATTGATTTACAACATCTTAAAATTATATTGTATATAATCTAAAGAGTCGTATATTAGCATCTTGAGATATTACTTAAAATGATCTTGAAATAATAACGAACTATGAATATCACGTCCCTAGAGCCCCTCGAGTAAGAGTCTGAACAATCTTGTTCAATTTTTCATTAGCTCTGAAGCAATATATGGTAGAACCTAGAGATCTTTTATAGATAAAGCCTTGTGTTCATGATATTAGAAATCGCTTCGAGATTTCGAGCAGAGACAGAATTAATAAATCACATTTGAACAATTTGATCACATGACCAATACTATTGATCAATTCTTTCTTCTTTTGAAATCACGGACAGATTTCTAGCATCGTGGGCACAAGACTTAATAAGATTAGACATAAAACAGTCAGTTTTGATTCTGCCATGTTTTAATAACTTTTGTGAGAGAGAGAGAGAGAGAGACAACAAAAAGATAGAACTGAAAGAAAAAGAAAAAGAAATAATGAATGTATGTCCTGTCTCATGTGATTTTGCTAAAACTAAAAACTGTGCACACACAACTGTGCATGGCTTTAGACTCTTATTAGAAGATCTCTATTCTTGTCAGCGGAGCATTTTATTCGAAAAAGAGTCTGCTTGTATTAATTGAAATTCTAGCTGAAAATGGACCAATCAGAACTTTCTGATTGAATTTCTTACAAGTAATAATATTTTTCAATAATAAATTTATTTAAAGATTTTCATTATATTAAAATCTTCTTAAAATGATCTTTCTTAAAATTAAACATCAATTATTAAATTGCCTTAACTTTGTGATATTATTATAGTAGTTTACTTACGTTTCTAAATCAAAAAATCAATTCGGTGCGCAATTGGAGAAACTATAAAAGTGTGTGATATATAAATTTATATGAAATTATTTAAAGTTTACATAAAATCCAGTTTTGACCGATATAGGCATTATTTTTTAATTATTATGCGTTTATATTATATGGTCCTACATAATAAAAATAAATCGTTTATTATTGAATTTATTATAATATTCTAATTGAGATGAAGAATTCTAGAATTGATATAATGATCGCAACTTTCGTTTATTTCCAACCAGAAGTTTTCCTCAGTGAATATTCAATGTCCTAATAGCACAAGGACATCCTATTGTTAGTCGGGATATCGAGAGACTACCTGTTAAAACCTAGAGATTTATTTAGGACATCCTGTCAAATGAGCCTCATTATGTCCTACATACATTCACTGGACATTTAAATCCATAGTTCTAAAAATGTCCATCCGTAATCTTTGAAACAATTCTATTATTCTGCAAGATCAAAATATTTCACAAAGTATTGTTACATTCATTAGCTTCATTAGTATAAAAATATAATTATGTCTCGCACTAAATGCGTGTGAAAACCAAACATGCGTACAAATAATTATGACATGCCTGAATTATATAAATTTGTTTATGTAAAGAGCTTGATCACATTTTACATGCGAGAAACGATGCCATCTAATGGCAGTCCGCTAAAATATCAAAAGTATTTCAAAAAATAAATCCTAAGAATTACGGACGGATACCTTTCGGATTAGAACATTATGTGTTTAGAAGACATTTTTAGATGCTTATTTGCTAGGCGTCAGAATTTTCGTTTCAGAACGGAAGATGAATATATTAATACTGGGATTTAAAAAGAATTCCTTTTTGAATGTTTTATGCTACCTGGGCAATTTTTTTGCCTATTTTTAATTTATAATATTCGTTCTAAATTTGATGGAAATTGAGGAAAAACCTTTTTCACTACTATTAAAACGACCGAGGGCACAACTAGTCGAATTTTTTGCATAGTAAGTAAATTTTAAACTTTTAACAAATCAAATTATTTTAAAAAAGAATAGAATGTCATTTATTTCTCAGTGTACATTTGGCCTTTTCTCAATTTCTCCTATTTCGATTAATTAAAATTGTAATGTATGGTCTTGTCGGTTTATATCAGTTAAGTGACAAATATTGACATTGGATAAAATCAACGTACAAATTATTATAATATTTGTTCATGCACGCAGTTTGCGACGTTAATTTTGCCATTTTGCTTCAGACCAAATCTCTATTTCTAGAGATTCTAAGTACGCCTAGATATGTACGCCCGAATGCCGAATTTAAGAGGAAACGCTGTTTATTTCTACGCGGTGATTTCGTTTCGCGGCACGTTGAAATCTTTCAAGTTACGGTCGACTGAATATGGAGCGTCTTACGCGAGATAACGACGGAGGAGGTTCTAACCGCGTCTCGTGCTTTCGCATTAATATCGAAATTTTGCCCGAGCAGCGGGCTAACGTCTGTATAAAACGTCCCTCCGTCTCAAAGAGATTCGTTAGTTCTCGATTCAATAGCAGCGAAAAATAAACGAGTCATCGGGTGCTTAAGGTCCACGGCAGACGGAAATCGATTTTGGAACTCTAAGAGATTAACAATTCAATCGACTTCGCGATTGCTACCGGTTCGCAATCGTTTCACCCCGATCGAACGAACAGGGTAATTTTAGAAATTGTTTACTCTTTCGGTCTGCGCGCGGAAAATTAGGCGCGGAAATCCACGGCTATCAGTAGTCTAAAATTAATTAAACATAAAGCAAATTGGGGGAAAAATAGAACTGTATTTCGCGTACGTATATACATTTATATGACTACAAAATGTCTGTTCCTGGATGACAAATACGAAAAAAAACCGCACGGAACCGTTATGAAGAACTGTGTAACAGCGAGCCAACAAGTGACGTAAACAATTCGAAACAATCAGCTATTTGTAACACAAAAGATGAACAGCCATCTATTCAGTTTATTGTTATACCATTTCACTTTCGTGGCTATACATCTATATTTCACTCCGCCAGCTATTTTTTTTCTATATATTTAATCACTTTGTTGCCAATCAACAACGTGACGCATTCGAGAGTTAAATAAAAGCTATTGAATATAGCGAATCAACAATAGTGTATAATTGCTCTACCCGTTGAGAAATAAAAAAAATTGTCAAACGGCAGGAGGAGCGTCTCTGTTGAAGTCGCACGACGTATCAACGCGCGAGCGTATTATTTTGACATCGCGATATTTCACCGGTCACGACGACAATTAGCATAGCGTCACGTACATACATCCATCCGTCCGTTATTATTATACGCAAAAATGTTTCTGTGTCACCGACGCGCGATAGCCGACTTCTCATTTTTCGCTCTATCATTTCGCATCGAGCGTAAAGATTTAAATTCAGGGGTGCAGATATTAACCGGTAAAATCGACCGAGGCCATCGCGCATATTTCACTCCGCGTTATCGGCTCGCGGTGCTTTAGGAAAATAACAAGGCAACATACGGCGAGGATCAATTATCGGGTTCAAGGAGCAGCAGCAACAGCAGCAACAGCAGCAGCGGCAGCAGCAACAACGGCGGCAGCATCGGGAATAGCACTGGGGGCCACCGGTATTGAATTTATCGCAGCAGCTTATTTCCGCCAGTTGAAAGGAATATTTATACGGGCGCGGGCTAATTTATCTCGCAAGGCATTTTATCGGCTATGCTCGATCGGACATTCGTGAGCGGTTTTTATTTCCCACCAACCCCTTTTTCACTCATCGCGCCATCCGGCGCGAGCGATATCTACAAAGTGATTTTCAAATGCGACCCGAACACGATCTCGACAAGATCGTGGTACGAAAGGCACAGGAGAAAGTGAAACACGATCGGACACGCGATCGGACGACACGATCAGATATCCGTCTCTATTTATATATTATACTTAATAAGAGCAATTTAGGGGGTGTGTCGAAAGACTATGTGCTTTAAAGTAAGCAAATTAAATTTTAAACACTCGTGTCAACAATGAGATTTTTTTAATCAATTTTGCTTTAAACTTTAAACTTTTTTTTTTACTGATATCTCATAAGAGCTCATCTTATTTTAATGGAATTTGAATTCGCAACTTAACCCTAATTGGTATTTGCTCCGAAATTTTCTTAACTGGTATTCATGGGACTAATTTACCTGACAAAACTTTAAATTAATGTATCTTTGCCTAAAGTTAACGTAATTGAACCATTTTTTTTTTTTCATTTTGAAGGTTCAAATCCGCGGAATAAGATTATGTACATTACCACTCAAAAATTTCAGTATATTCTTTATTTACGGAAATTTCATAATATAAAGAATAAAATATGAATACAATTTGCATGTATAATGTTTTTCAATTTATGATTATATATTTCACCGAAACTGAAAAAGAAACTTTTTCTTTTACATTTTTTTATTTCTCAAAGCTGGTCGACAGAAGGCAAAAACAAAAGTTTTTCTCAATCAAAGACTTGTATTTAATTTCTACGAGAATATTGTTTCCATCAGTATCTAGCACAAAATTTTTAATTAATATTTCTTCCAACTGATATACTTGTCTATATATATTTGTCTATTAAAAAAATTTATTTATTATAAATTTCTGTTTAAAATTATTTTTCGGCAACTCGCAACTTTAGGATAACTCCGATGTATATACATATATGTCACACCTATCAAAAACTTTGTTTAGCAGTATTATTAATTATATTTAAGGTAAATGTACTGTGCCAATAAAAACTTTATACTATCTACTGCTAAAAAAAAGAATTAGAAACACGCAACATTAATTTTTATATTAAAAAAAAATGACTTTTTAAAACCTTTGCATTTTTGCCGTACCTCATAGGTGTGGGATGTATGGCTCATGAAAAATTTATAAATGCTTAGAAATAAGATGTAAAGTAACAGAGTATTTTATAAAATGTGTTTACAAAGTTTCATTAAGAAACCTAGCAAATCATGAAAATATCATCAGAAGCTGCTTTAAAAGCTGGAGATTTGGTGCGTAATTGAAAAAAATGTCCGGGAAAAATGTCTAGATACTGGATTCTCTATCAAATTAGGGTTGATATTGAGATTACCAAGTTATGAGAAGATTTAGAGGTACTCGTGTCTAACGACGGGTACATGAAAAATCTACTACAACCTTGGCCTTTGCTATGAAATAAGGACCGGTAAGTTCTCGCGGTACACAGTTCCCTACAATATTTCTTCCCGTATATACCCGTGGATCCGTCGGTGCTTTAACTTGAGCCATTTCGAGAAGGTAACGCTCCGTTGAGTAACGATTTTTTCACGCTCCGGCGAAAAAATACACGACTAGATGGTCGATCCAATAAATCTCTTCTTGCCGACAGTCCTTCGTATTCTTTTAACTTATCCGCGGCTCGCATCCGTATCAATTTGCGGACGACAGGGAATAACGAATACTACGGATTTTCTGCAGACTATTCGGGGGAAACTATGAGAGAGGAGGAAAAAATAATTCTGACCATTAATTTGCGTAAAGTGTACAACCGTATCCCTTAACTAATTAAAAAGAAGATTGCACTGGTTTCTCCAAGTCCTTAATGTACAATTCTCATGAGCAGACATGAATTTCATGTCGCAAAAGTAATGAAGAACAATGCTTTGACCGTGTATACGCGCGCAAGCCATAAATATTCACTTCGTCGCAGGCGTGCGAACATTTTAACCCTCTGCTGATCGCGCACGGGGCGGCGGGGTGTATATTTTGACGTCCAGGATTATACAGTGAGCTACAGTGAGCTGCATTGAGCACAACCGGTGACCGAAGGCTCGATTAAATATTCATACGCTTGGTAATTGCTCGATCTGCGATTCGAAATTGTCTCGATGGCGGAAAGAGAGAAAAAATAAGCATATCTCGCATCGATAACGTAATCGCGCGACACGTTTGTGATCTTTATATTCGTGATCTGACTCTTAACCGGAGAGCTCATTATCATTAAAGGGATCGACGTTTGACAAATAAATTAAATTATGGTAATACTGTTTTTCAAAACATTTCTCATTACGTTTTATTATTTCAAAAATAGCTTGCCGTCGTCGTGTTTCGCAATACTATATTTTGTTTTCGCAAACAGCTTTGTAAACAATATACAGAATGCGCAAATATTGACAGATACGTGGAAGAAGTTCAAATAATAATTGCGAACCAATGCTCGAATGCTCCGTTATCATTATCCATACCTTCAACATTGTCTATTAATTGCGGAAGTTAAGGCATTTAATTATAGAATTCGACTTTTAATTTTTTTTTAATCTCATTCTTTTTCAAACAGAAAGTTTTAATTATAAAAACCTTTTAATTAAATCCTTTTACATAATAATACTAATTCGAGGTAACTTATTAATAGTGAGAATTTTTACATTTGTGCCGAGTTAAAATAAAGGAATAACAAATGAAACATAATCGAATTACTGCAGGAGATATTACATATATATATGTGTATATATATATATATATATATATATATATATATATATATGTGTGTATTCTCATTTGAGATTCTCAATTGAATGTTTCATACATGCTAGTGCATATTTCCAAATATTGTCTGAGAAGATTTAATTGAACAAAGATATTAAGAAATTAAACGTTACTTGTTGAAATTTAATGCGTAATGCCTTCTTAGACATTCGAGAAATCCGCGATACTAAAGTTTGTTCACGGTGTACAATATACGGTCGCATTCTATTCCGCCACCTAACACCATCATCTCGCTCGTGGTATAAACGAAATGGCGAGAAATAAAACGCCTTTTCAGATCCCTTTATCTCGTTAATCTTGTCACGCTTTACGCCTTCGAGATACAAAGCATAACAGGAGGCAGAAGAGAGATATAGTGAGAGAAACGCGAGAAAACGATAGAAAAGGTCCTCATTGCACGTTCCTTTAGCTACCCAAACTTGACAATGTCATGACCGATAAATAAGACTCGCAATCTTTTCCGCCAGTCAGGACACAATGGAAGCAAAAAATCGTGAGGCGTATCAGGTGCGGGACAAGATTGCAACAGGGAAACTTACACCTGGTGCGCTTGGAAATTCGACTCCGGTTTACCCCGATGCGGTCAGACGTGGGGAGATTTTCCCGATATTTTTCCAGATTTTCTCCCAACACTCTCTAGTAAGTACACATGTTCGCGAAACGAAACAAACATATCGGACATATTGATGTATGTACATATGTACGAGTGACTCATTCGTAATTCTTTCGATTTACAAATGATCAAGTTGTAAAAAGAATAACGATCTATCAATGATCTGATTCAATGATTTGATTCAACTAATTTAAAATATTTAGATAATGACGATAAAAAGGATTTATTTTTATTTTAAAAACACGCGATTTTCATTGTCAGCTTCCGCTTTCAGCGGAATGTATCTCGACATAAATTTGATTCTCGTTGAAGAAATATTTGCTCCGAAATGCAAAAAAAAAATTCAAACAATTCGTGTCGATGTGAGTTGCAAACGGTACCACTAGGTACGATCGCTCACGTTAAAGCAAACCGTTCGTGTTTGATCGCGCTCGTTCGTTTGATCTGGATATGGTGTTACACGCATTACACGAGTGCCTGACGAGGACCATTGAACGAGACGTGAAAGAAAAAAAATTAATTACCCTTAATAAGAGCGTTCGCGTTCGCGAGTGTTCAGGCGGTTCTAATAGCGATGCCAGAACGCGTGATACGTCGCGTTGCGTGACTCTGATGCTTATCGAATCAATGACAACGCGTGCGTGCGTGCGCAACGCGCGCACGAATAGCCACGATAAGAGCCGATAATATAAACGGGCAATCTCATCCCCCATTCACTGGTCCACTCATTAGCGGACTTAATTTAAGATACGTCATCGTCAGAATTTTAAACACGGTAAACATTGACGCGATTAACGTAATCATCGAGTCCCGGTTTGTCCCAGCGCGAAGGAAAAACTAATTAATGACACGAGGAAAACTAATTAATGATCACGTTGTGTTTATGAAGGCGAGGCATCATGACTCGTCCCCCTTTTTCCACTCTGATCATATTATTTTACAAAAGCGCTCAGCATGATTAAAAGGCACGTGCGTGTGCAAAAAGAATTTCGATAAACGCATCTCGCGCGCTCTACTTCATTACTGCGTTCGACCACAATTACGGCACGGAACGCTTCGATGTTTGCAATTCGCGGTTGCAACAAACTTTGTACACACGGACTGATCCGGACATTTTCTCCCTCCAAAAAATTTCGCGTAAAACTCGCGGTCGATTTTTTCTTTGTAAAAATTGACCCGCAAAAGCCAGACTATTACCAGCTTTCAATTTGCTGACGCTATGTATCTTGACAATTGTGCTTCAAATTAAACTCCTTTTCAATTAAAATCCGTGAAAAATCGGCCGTGAGCAAGATATATCTATCTAGAAATGGAAAATTTTTCAATTAAACAAAAAAACCAGTACGCTTTTCAACTAGGATGCTGCTGTTTATGACTGAAAGATCACCAGTCTGCACTCACAGAAGAGATAAACAATAGTAATGGCAACGTTAGCAACTATAAAAGTGATACAAGTTTTGTATGTAGAATTAATGTACATTATTGCAATAATTATAAAATAGTTTATTCGACTATATTATATATGTATTGTACATTCTAACACTATAATGTTATTAATTTTAATAATGTGTTGAAGAAACTATTTTAAAGTTATTTATTGTAACTAATTATTCAACAAGAGAGAGATTATAGGCTTTGATAAAGTAAATCAATAAATGAGAAATGTCAATAAGAGCCACTTGATGTTGATGTATTCGACTTTATTCTATTTTTATAATATAATTACCCATAATGTACGTGTATCCAATATAATATTCCAAACGTTTCGATCCTCTTCAGTGTAATAATTTATTAAACCATTAAAAGACGACCATTATCAGATCTATCTATAGAGATTATCTTACGACAAAATTATTAACGTACATTACGTTCAATATCGATGTTTTTAATACAATCTACAATCTAACAGTGAAACGCGACGTGTATAAGACTAATTACCAACTTCTTCATCCACACAATTATCATCAAATTTCCAGACTTATTAGATAAAATAATTTTTGGGTGATTACTTAATAAATAATAATTAAGCATTACAAGAAAACTTACATGACGTACTATGTTGCTAGTTGGACAGTTACAGACCAAATGAGGATCGTTCGCATACATAAATTACACTATCAACAATATTAAAAAATATTAGAGAGAGATGGAAACATCATACTATAGATAATAGATTTGAGTAAACCGGGTCTAAAAATTCAGTGTTTCGTTTTTTAATCCTCACGGTGTAAACGGGAATCATTTGTGTCGCTCAATTTTGAATATCCTCAGCAAAAAAATGACACCCATTATTGAGCTTTCACGGTCACCTTATCCCATCTCACAAGTTTTGTTTAGGAGCAGAACGGTACTCAAATGTTTTCAAAATATCTATTCATAATTTTAAAAAATTATAACAGTACCTATACAAGTTTTATATTATTCCCTTACTTCAAAAGAGTGACACAACTCAAAAAATTGACAAAGTGTCATCGTGAGACAATGTAAATACACAGTAAGTAACGAAAAGGCCTTACCAGTCTAAGATAAATCTCAATATTTAAATAATATAAAAAAATTAAGTTCCCTGAAAAGGTGAAAAAAATTTTCATCATTTAACTATGTATGTACATAGTTAAACTATGTACATTAATCTTACATATAAAACTCGCATACACTTTTATATTTGCCATCTATGTCTTCTTCTCCGAGTGTGAGTTATTTAATATATGTGCTGTGCATTCGTGTAACAAAGTCTTGCTTAAAGAAGACATCTTAAGAAACACGTACGAGGAACTGTATTGTCAAGGAAATTCCAACATCTCAAAGACCATTGCAATTTTAAAACAACATACGTGAACCCGCTTTCGACGTGGTTCTTCGATTATCAATTATTCCCCGAAGTCGATATCGAAGTCACGGCGGCTTTCAGTTCTTCGACATGCAATCACGAGTCTAGGAAGAACACTCGGTTCTATTAGATTCAATTCATTCATCAGCTGTGTCTCCTACATCTTGTAGGAATATAAATAGAGTAATGATAAATACAAAGAAAATATATAACGAAAATGAATCCGATATACACTTTTCACATGTGATATTCTTGTGCCTTTTAATTTCTAAATAACACAAGTGATTCCAGAGGGTATATATTATTCTTATTAAGCGTACAAAGAGAGTATGAATCACATTGTATGATTCAAAAAGCGCTCATTACAATGAATCACATGTGACTCACTGTCGGCAAACTTTGCTGCACTCATTACGCATACAAATATTATCATCCAACTGATCGCGCGTCGCGTGCAATGTTGAAGATTGAAATTGTAACTCGGAATAGCGAAGTAACTCGCGATCGTAGCAAAAAGCTCACAGAAGTCTTTCTCTCTCTCTCTCTCTCTCTCTCTCTCTCTCCTCCCTTCCCCCCTCCTCGTCGTGGTCCCACGTGAGTTCGCAAAGTTTCCCACGCAGCTGCAACTACAGCTGTGCGGGTTGAAACTCTATGGGGGTGAGACTTTCTAGATCCCATAGGGTCCACTTGCGCGCCGCGCAATCGTCCTCCCGCAACCGCAATCTGAAATCTTTTACAGGCGTCGTCGTCGTCGTCGTCGCCCTACGCATGACGTCCCTGCAGATACCGGAGCACGTCGTGCTGAATGAGACGGTGCGCATGCAGTGCAACTTTAACTTGGACAAAGAGCTATTGTACTCCGTGAAGTGGTACAAGGACGGCCACGAATTTTATCGCTATACGCCCAGAGACGCGCCCATGGTGTTAACGTTCCCGGTGCCTGGCGTAAACGTAAACGTGAGTGCGAGTTTGCGAATACCTACTAGGGATACTTAGAATAGCGCCGAATGGAGTTCTGACCTTCTCCGCACGATAGCGAGAACAATCAGTCTTCAACAATTATCCTCTTATAGAGCATAATATTCTGACGTTTATGTTAATTGGGGTATTTTACATACCTATAATTAGTTTAAATATTTAAACGCTATCGAGAATAATAGACGGATAAAAGTATCGATCCTTTGTCAAATTTAAGCATCTCTATAGTGACATAATATTTATTTAATCACTTTAATGTTTAATTGAGATTAACGATGAATAAGCCACGTGATGCTCGAACGTGAAAGAAAATGTAAGTTTTTTTTTTAAACGTAAATAAGTAAAAGAGGCTATATTCAGTCAAAGCGGATCTTGATGCTTATAATATATAATATCTGTGGATCTCAATTTCGAATTCGAGCCCGCGTTTGCGTCGATTATTATTTATAGGTCTTGAAACGGAGTGAAACATAATTCTAAATTAAAGCTGGAATATAATGTAATATCAGAAGTCAAATTGACAAGCAATTTAATAATGACAGAGATGTTAATAACCCAAATAGTAAGATATTATCATTATAACGACGATTTAATGTCATTTAAGTTATATTTAATAAATAAGTAACGGATAATATTATTAATTTCTATCTTTGTTATTAGGTCATAAGTATCATCGAGTAAATAAGTATACAGTTATTTACTTTTTGCCTACAAATTACTCAAAATTTTGTAATTTACTACGCAAATTTTGTCAATAACATCGTATACAGCGCGAAAAATTTTTGGACCAAACTTTATATAGTCTATTTAAGTTTTGCGATTTTTTTCTCATTTTTTACTAAGTCCAAAATAGTAAATAATGATTAAATTTAAAAGAGAAAACATTTCTGAATATAAAAAACATTTTTAAATATTTACATAGATGTGAATATTTTAAGAAAAAAAATACGTTTCCCTCTTTTTTATAATAATAATAATAATATTATTAATAAAAAAAAAAGAAAAATGGAAAATGGAAAATGAAATAATCCAATATTATTTTTATAAGTTTACTAACATATTGATATGTTGATTGACATGTTGATACGTTGACATATTGATATGTTGTTGATTGATATGCAAGAATATACAAAGTATTATTTTCAAAACAACTGAGCTATCTGTAACTCATTTAATTATCTACTTATCTAATTATTTACACAATGTTTAGCAAGTAAATTAAATTTCATGAATGGGAATAATGAAAGTATTAAAAAAACGTTACAAAAATGTGTGTAAATTCAGTATATCTAAATTGGCGTATTGGTTTTACCTTTCTCTCTTCTAATCAAACGTTACGGCAAAAATATAAACAAAATACAGTGTTGTAAAGTATAAATACAGAACAACAACTACAATAAAATAAATCACGGAAATTAATAACCCTTTCTTGATAGTTATAAAATTAGTTATTTACGAGATATTATATTACGACCACGACGTTTTACATTTTGCTTTACTGGCAATAACAGAATAAACAAACTGAGCAATAAACTGATGCAATTGAGTCAGACGGACAGCCTTGCACGACTTACTTTTGCTGTTGAGGTCACTGTGTAATTACACACAAACAGCAAGTAGAGCACAGTGGGTACTACCAGAACATATAAAGTCCGGGTTATTTTATGTTATAATTCTTCGGAAAGACGTATTTTAAACGTATTACTTATTCCACAGAAAAATAAGCTACCTTAACTTACACAACGTATCATGTATTTCTCATTATAAATATAATGTCATTGATCTTAGAACTATTCTTAGGACTAACTTTGTTTTAACGTCTTTTATAAGTGATTTTAAGTCTTTTATTGTGATTTTGATGATAATATTGACTCGCAAAGGCGTTATATTGACAACACCTTGATAGGAAAGCGTTTCTTTAAAATGAAGTAAACAATTCATTGTGAAAAATATCGAGCGCACAACTGTTATTCAAACTAGAAATTGTAAGATTCACGCAAAAATATTATTGCAAGTACCAAGATCCGCTTTGGTTGAATATAGCCTCGTTCATTTATTATTGTCTTGATGTCATTTCTCGGTCAATTTTTTCATTTATTACAGATTATTTTTTAACTTCTCTTTTTTCGTTTGCGTTTAAGCTAGAGGCACAATGCACTTTGTATATCTCGCACGGCGAGAAGCTTTTTGTTCGAATCTGATAGAATCTGATTAGTTCATTGCGTGGTGCATCGCGTCACACTCGATCGGGCGCAGCAGCTTGTAATCGCGAATTTGCATTCAGAGGGACGAGTCCACCGAGAGTTCGGTTGTCTTGAACAACGTGAATCTGACGAGCTCGGGGAGGTATCGATGCGAGGTGTCGGGCGAGGCCCCCGCCTTTGAGACGGTCTCTGATCACGGGGACATGACTGTAGTTGGTAAGTATTGTCATGGAAAGTAAGAGCGAACGTGTGCGATTAAGCTGGGATTGTACTGAAAATTCTGTAGAGACTTGGAAGCAGTTCTTTTTAAGTCCCGCGATTGTATTCAAATATCGATGTTATCGACAAACAGAAGAAAATCTTTGAAATCTTTGAATAATCTAAAATAGACCGAGGAAGTTTTTATTCTTAAAGTAAACTGCATTAGAGCGACGGTGATTATTTTAACGTAATTTGCGAGAGACAAAACTAGATAAATGAATACGTACAGTAAATGCGCGTGGCGAGATAAGGAGAATCTAATCCGAGGGTAGCGACAATAGTACTAGAAAGGGTCATGGCAACGTTTCAGTTCTACCTAACGAAGGACCGCAGATAACCGGTGGTCGTTCCAAGTATCAAGTCGGCGATGTCGTTCACATGAACTGCACGTCGGCACCTTCTAAACCACCTGCGCTATTGTCTTGGTTCATCAACGACGAGCCGGTAAGTGAGACACTTAAAACGTCGGCGAAATAATTATAACCTTTGTTTCACGCTCCGCTAAACTTTTTCAACCGACGCGATGAAATGTGTACTTAAAAAGAAAGAGAGATGAAAAGGGAGAGGAGAGGAAAAGAGAGAAAAATGAAGCGCAACGAAGTTGCCGTATATGCAATTTGTTAAATAAATCAAAGCTTTGTTCCGCTCTGTTTTCATCACAAAGACGCGTATGCGCGTCGCGCGCGTGTCCATTTGCGTTAATCTCGAAAAATATTCTCCGATAATGTTCTAATTTAAAATTTATTTTGATAAAATACCAGTCAGCGTTCCCAATTAAAGGTGAAACGTCGACTGTCTCTCGTGTCAACATTGAATATCGATTTCAAATCCATGACATTTATGTATTTTCCATTTATTCGATCCCGTTTATGTGTCGTTAATATTTACGGAACTCTCCGGGTCTTTTTTTTTTAGAAAATTCGTTACCACGTTATATTCCAGTGAAATTTTCCGCCCTGCGGACGCATAGCTTAACCGAATTAAAGATTAACTTTAAAATAACTTTGCCTGCACGTACAGCGCGCGCGCACGCGTTGCTGATGAATGTTATTATCATTATCGTGCAATAATTAGAATCTTGCTTCGGTGCTTCATGCAATTTCGCGTAATTGGTTTCACGAAAAAAATTTGCATCCGGGATCAAAAGAGCGCAATCTCTCGTTCTTAATTGTTTTCAAATTGCATTCTACAGAATCGCGTATCTGTTTTCCATCTCCCGCCTAATTGGTGCCGTCGATGCTGCGTAACCCGGATCGCGAGTCTACGTTCTAAATAAAAATCTATCTAATTGCTCAATCCCAATCCTCTGCCCCGCACGGGACGTTCATCGCAACAATCGATCACGCGCACTGAGAGAAAAAGAATAATAGATGGAATTATATAAATATAACTCTGTACAAGTTTCACTTGTTTATAATGTACACATTGAACATTAATTCTAAATAAAACTTGTATAGTTAGTTGTCACTTGTAAAATTGCCATCACAGATTTGTTTCTGAGTGCGAAATGTCACGACGCTCTTAAAAATAGTCTTCATACGGATCGTAAAAACACAACACGCTTTCAGGTTAACACCGACTACCTGATAGGGCCCAATGTTGTCAACGAAGGGAATGGCCTGGAGACCGCGAGACTCGGTCTGAAATTCCGCGTCGCGAACAAGCACTTCAGGCGAGGCGACATGAAGCTAAAGTGCTTGGCCACAATAGCCACGGTCTATCTACAGAGCAACGAAGAGAGCGTGGAGGGCGACGAGAGCATTCTGAAAACGCCTATAATGGAGAGTCGCGAGACCCGGGCACAGAGCCACACTCGCGAGGATCTGACGAACGGTAAGCTTCTCCCCGGATATCATCCGTTACTTTCCTACCTATATCTATACCTATACCACAATTGTGCAACGTTTCCCCCATTTTATCGATTAACCCTCCCGCGAATGCTGAATTCAACTTTTACCTTGTCTAAAAGTTGGTAGTGCAAGTTAAAATAATTAAGGTCCAGTTGCACCGACGTTGATTATTGGTATAACCGTAATTAGCGGAATCGTAGCTAGTCCTGTAGTTTCGTTACGGAGGATAAAACGTTATACGTTCAATTAAAAAGTTATTTCCCTCTCCCGCTGTTACTTTCCGTGTCACTTACAATTTCTCTCGTAACGCGCCCTTCTCTCCCTCCCCCTCTCTCTCTAGAGGTGCTTTCGCACCCTCGCGATTTTTTAAACCCCTTCAAATCTCTGATGATGAATTATCGATTACAAACAGGGTGCGGACGATAAAAAATTCACTTAGGTCAAACTTCTCGCAGGGAGGAGGGTTATAAATCTCCAATACTTGAAACTCATAAGATTATTCCGATGTCGGATATACTGAGGAGCAATTGTTACGCGCTCATGCCAAAATATTATGGCGTATTTTTTTATCCCTTTTTTTTACACTCGACCAATAGATTTTTTCCGAGTTTACTCCGATTGTCATAATTTCGTAATTGCGCATACAGGTGTAACGTGTTTAATTAATCTACTGTATTAAAAGACTTTTTTAATTTTCGCCGGTAATATTTTACAACCTAAATCATTTACCCAAATATATCTATATATTTTCAACGAATGCTCGTCGATGGCGAATTTATTGTAACCTACGGTACGGGCATCATTTTTACATATGCATTCATTGTACATATCATTAATTGTGATGACACTTAAAAACTATCCTGAACATTGTAATAATCTTGGAGAAAAAGATGGATAAAAAGAAAAGTCTACAAGTATTTTAACTATATATAATAATAAGATCACCAATCCAATTGCAGGAATTGGAAAGTTATTTTTTTTTAACTAGACTTTACAGATTCTCAAAAGTAACTTGTTACTTAATACATTACATTTATTGTTACTTAAAAAGTAACGATTCGTTACTTTTCTATTATTTGTTCATGCTGAAATAAGATTAATCTAAAAAATTTTGCAATATTTTTTATTTAAATATTAATAAAGATAATAAATAATAATAAGACACTGTAGATCAATACGTGAAAATATATCTAAGGAGGAAAATGCTTTTTCGGTCCGAGCTGGAGCTTGTTGTACATTGTAATAATATTTTAGAGTGAATTTATATACCTATGCATACCTAATTCTACAAATCATGCACCGATTAGATTTTCAGTCTTGAAACAATAATTTGATTGAGCTAATATTTTTCATAATAAATTTTGTAATAAGTGACATCACCTCTGTCAAATTTAAAGTATTCCTAATAAGGTTGTTCTTATGTAATACAGCTCTGTGATATTGGTTTACGGTTACGATATTTATTGAACTAAGAATAAATTATGATTCCCAAAGATTGAAAATTGAAATATAAAAAATTACAATCAAAATATAAAAAATTATGTTATAAATAGATGTAAACATAAAAAGTAACCATAAAATTCGTTATCAAAGAAAGATAATTCCGTTACCAGTCCATTGTCAAAAAAAAGTAACTGTAATGTTACAAGTACCGAATTATTTTTAATTCCTGACATAAAATTAATGTACCTCACACATTACATTGATCTAACACTGCTCTGCGGTTATTTTAGCTGTTGATATTTATATAGTTTTAATCTACTCTTTATGTTTGACACATAACTTGTTATCTCTATACCCGGATGGCTCGTATCTAATAAAATAAGCGAAGTTCTTCATTTACTACAATCAAAATATCAATTGTGTTTTAAAATTTAACTTAACTGGTTGGGAGTTATTTGTTTCCTAGTAAACGGCATTTTAAAACACGACGACATTTCTATAATATTACACGAGGGAAATTTATTTTTGAATATCGAAAAGCCTGGTCGCAAGTAATGAGAAGTATCGGATTAAAGCCCTAAGTATTGAAACGAATCCTTGTGGCCGTATATGCGGCATTAATCACAACGGGAACTAATTACTCGATGCTTTAATCCGCCATAGAGCTATCGCCGGGGTCTCGCAATAAAAACTGATTAATTACAGCCACACTGTATTCAAATCCCGAATTAAATTACGGCAAGAACGAGGCTCGGGCTTCACGAAATGAATACGTGGGATATAATTCGGCGTCCGTTAAATTAGCCATTTAAAGGATGCACATCGCAAATTCGCTACAATCCTCTGCAGGTAGAGACTCTGTCTTATGCGAGTGCATCGTCAACAACTGTATTAGAATAGAATAGAATATTTACTACTTCAGTTTATATGTCAAGAAGAGGTTTAATTTACAATTTCTTCTCTTAATCTCTACGTAATTAATATCTTGTGATATTATTTATGGCAATTAATAGCCAATAATCAAATCTTATTACTATTATCTAAACCTATAGTCTTTTTTCATCTTTTGTATTCTAAGTATCACAGTTTTTTTAATCATACTTACACTAATTTACATTAATATCACATTTAAGTACTCAAATATTACATAGTTTTCATGTAAGCTAGCATTATTTTTTTCCTTATTCTCGTGTCCTTCTGTATCTATCCTAATAATTACTTTTTTCGTATCTATTTATCCCATGCTTAAATCCCTATCCTTATCCTCCTTCCTCTTCATCTACGAATCTTTATTTTTGAACATTTTGTATAAATATATTTTTCAATTTTTAATATTTTTAAAAAATTTTATCAGTGATCCAATTTTTCAATGTCAAAAGAGAATTTCGATGTCAAAGCTCTATAGCCGAACCGAGATATTTTTATTCTCGTGAACAAAGGCAATTAGCGACTTTTCAGAAAAAAAAAATAATAGAGAGGGAAGCTAACGAAAGTTCGTCTTTAATGTTCCAGGATCCACAAGTGTTGCAGTCCAATGGACGATCCTCATCGTCACTCTGATCACATCGATCGCAGTCGCGCGATAATAATGACGAACGTTTCTTTTTCCTTTTTTTTTTCTTGTCCCCTTTCTTTTCTTTTTCCACGTTGCTTCCTAATCATGTAAACGTTAGGAGAGATCGGTTTCACCCTATCTACTACTAATTCCTAATTCGCATAAAATAAAGCGATACCAATATGCATATAATAAGTGTACACGTCCATTTACACGTCGTCGTGGCGTACGATAAAATTTACAATTAGAGTAATTATCCCTCTTAATGTGTCTTTAAGCCAACTTGTTTCATTACTAAATTAATTATTAGATATTATAGTTTTAATCTTATCTGCTTGAAATCAATAGGTATCAGTTTTTTAATATTTCTTTTAATTTTTCTTATAATTTGTTTTTAATCTAAAACTTCCTCTTTTATAAAAACAAAAAAAAATGTTTTTTTTCCTATTAGTGTCCTATTAACGTTGTTACTCAAATTGCTTATCCGCATTTGACTCATTTTATATAATTACTAAAACAAATAATAGATATAATCTAATTATCTAATTGTTTAAGTTAATATTGCGTAAATTATTATTTTAATTATACTTTCAATGTACACTCACAATTAAACGTTCTCAACTCTAATACAAAGCACACTAATAGGGACAAACTTAAAATATTGCTGTATCACTGAACTCACAAAAATTCTTTATATCTCTCAAAAAAATATTTACTATATTTTAATAGTTAAAAAATAAAATATTAACTTTGGTATCGTGTACATTAATAATTTAACTTAATAAAAAAAAATACTTTTTTTTTATTCATTCGTGCTTTTCTTTATGGCTTATTTAAATACAAAGACACATTTATAATGACACAATAGGGATAGTTACCCTACAAACGTGCGCTCTAGGCTCTATAAATGTATTCTCATGCGCGCGCAAGACGAACGATCGGCTGATCGACTCCCCGCGCGTTCATTTAGATCGTCCAAAATCTTTTTAGCGGGAAACGTCGCAGAAGACGACGTCTTTTGTATATCGCTTTCGAGATACGATTTGATGTTATTCTTACTACGATTTTTACAAAGTTTTTCTATTTTCACAACATATCATTTTTATTCATCCAACGATCGCGTCCACGCGCGACAGCCGGATGACGATCTTCCCAAAACCAAATAGTCTTCTTGGGCCCAGCTTGGACCCCGCGAATACGCTTTCATTGGAATCGCTATTGTCTATTTCCTACATCCACCCTGCATCTCAGCGATTTGTCTATACAAAACAGAATTAATAATTATAGTAACCACAAGAGCAGTCGCGAGTGATTTTTTTATGCTCACAAACGATCGACAAATCATCTGTATACAACTTCAAAAAAAAAAAAAAACTGAAGATTTATTCATATGAGAAATTATTTCGTAAAATTAATAATTAATGTCTAATTTGATTTCGATAATTTTAGATATCTAACCTCACAAAAATTAATTTACTTTGCAATATGCGGTAGCAACAAAATTTTTCTCGTTTCCATTTTTACCGTTTCTTTCGACTATTTTATTAACCATGGTTGCGTTTCATTATTCACTGCGAGTACTGAAAATCTATAGTTCACGTTACATACTAAAGGTGTATAGATGTGTATGTATAGATTTTCAGTACTCGCAGTGAATAACGGAACGCAACTCGTGTATCAGGGATTGCGCACAATCATAGGAACAAAGAACAGAGAATAAGAATTCAACTTATCAGAAACTATATTCCGCAATACATGATTACATATGCGAATGTACATATCCTTTGTGAATGTATTTCTTTAATTTCTAGTAAGTTTCGGTCGGTAAAAATAGCTGAATATCGAATGCTGCTAAGAAAAAGCAACATCATAACTGACTGCAGATGTCCATATCAAAGTAAATTATTATATCAAAGTAGATTATTATAATAGATTAAGGGGATCCTAAAGAGTCATCTGTTTTATCGCATAAATTTTAATGTTATCATGGGTATCTAGACCCTCTAAGGAACGTTTGTGCCAAGTTTCAATAACTAAATTTTACGAATTTTCAAAAAATTTTTCTTTTATACATAGTCTTTTTGTAACACATTTTCGTCGAATTGAATGTCTAAATTTAAGCACGGAAAAATGGGTGAGAGTAAATTTTACTTTCATAATCCGCTTTTTAACAATCAGCTCGGTGTCAAAAAACTGGTGTCTACATAAGGATTCGGACTAATTCTAAGCTCGATGTTGTTTGTTCATGTAAACTACTAGTCTGATAGATTGCAAAGTTTTTATATCAAGCAAATGTTGCCATGATAAGAATAGCTCTAGACGTCACAAAAATTTTTTTTTCCTTTTTCAGCACAAACTCCACCTCATGGACATGTATTAATGCATATATTTTAATTCTGGAAAAGGATTTTCAAAAAAAGTAAAAAGAAATTACGATATTAAATTATTGCATTTAGTCAGACATTTCCTTAAGAGAATCCTAAAGTCGTTTGTTTTACCAACGCAATAATTTTTATATAATAATTACTTTTTTTTCTTCTTTCACGTGTCTGTGAGTTTATACTGAAAACGAAAAATATTACTTGAATTGAGATTTTCTTTATCATTTCTTAGTCCAATATGGCGTTAGAGCTATTAGTATTGTAACATTTGCGTGATATAAAAGTTTTATAATCTGTACTTACGAAATTGTATCACAGACAACGTGGAAATCTTAGAATTAAACTTACAATTAAACGGCTAATTCTAAAACGTTATTGTTATTCCACGTTATTCCATAAAAATTTATGTATATGTGTACGTGCGATATTGATGTAGTAGTGTATAAAGATATCAATGTGTCGCAATTTATCAGACAATAACGCTCTCGTTGGTGTTTAGGCTTTACTTTAGAATCCCCTTAAAGGGTTACGCCTAGTCACGAAGTCGAAAAAAAAAAATTTTTTGTAAATTATTTGTTTTTTAAATGTATATACAGTTTTGTATAAAAGTTTTTGTATTTAAAAGAACTTTTCTTGACAAGATTTTTATATTTTTTTTTATGCAAAAATATTAATTTATAATAAAGTCATAACAAATATTTGAAAAGCCGCTTTTCGAAAAGCATTTTGTGATAAGCAATGCTAATCGACCATTAAAAATAAAAAATTCAAAAAGATTTAGTTAATATATGAGTTTATCTATGCTTTAATCGATCAATATTTCGATAAATTAAATTGTTCAACAAAATGGAAGTTGTTCAAAGTTATATATATATATATATATATATATATATATATATATATATATAACCGATTTTTATTTAAAAAATAGATATCTTTTAGTCCATAAAATAAAAAGTACATATTAAAAAAAATCTTTCGATTTTTAAAGATTAGATTTTAATATTTAAAGAAACACAAAGTTAGAAATAAACTGGTGCAGCGATTCTTGAGATATCTTGCTCACCAACTTTGAAAAAATAGTTTTGAGGAAAACTCGTTTGAAGTTTCAAATGCAATTTAAATATTTTTCAACTTACAGAGTTACATATTCCAGGCCCATATAACACATCATATACTTCTAAAAAATATGATTTCTGAAAAATCGATTTTTTCAAACATTTCTGGATAGGCGTGCATTGTTTAGTACCAATCAAATGCTATTATATTATTTTCAGATACAATAATCTTTTTATTGTTTACCATAAAATTATAAATCCTTTTTCACAATTAAAGTACAGACAATAATGTAATGTGGACTGAATGATTTCATGTGGAAAATGAAAAAATTGCATTTTTTATTATCGGTTTCTAGTGTCGACTCATAACGACATTTGCTTTATACAAAAGCTTTATACTTTATACGTATAAAATAATGTAATTTGCAATAGAAATTAAATGAAAGAACAATACTATGCTTGTAGAAATAAGTTAAGAGCTTTACAAAAGAATAGTATGCCTGAAAATTTGTGAATATAGATACATACAATATTGATGTAGTATTTATCAATTTAATAGAACTTAGATTCAGAGCCATATAGGCTTATATTCTGAATCCTTTTTTATCGATAAAACTTTTAAGAATATACATAGTATCTGTAACATAACTTATATGCTTAAAAGTGCCTTTATCGATAAAAGAGGATTGAGAATATGAGCCATATAATTTACGCGTCACTGACACATCATTACACACCACTACATCAATATCACGCACACATGCACAAATATTCTGATTAACTAATTTTTCATATTAAATATCTGAGCTTAATTCTAAAAACTCAACATTGTTTATTTATGTAATCCCTAGTCCAAATCAATATTGTTTTATACATACGAAGTATAAACTTGTATATAAAACAAATATTATTACGAGTCGATGTTATTATAGAAGCCGATAACAAAACTGTAATTTTTCAACTTTTTCTCATTTTTGACATCGATCGGTTTAGACTACATTATCATTTATACTTTAATTGAAAAGAATTTTTAAATCTGGCGTATAAAAAGTTTAAAAAATATTTATTTGAAAAATAATAGATAAAACGATTTTAGAATTCTCTTAAAGGTAACTTTGATCAATTAAATCCGATTAACTTAATCAGCAATTAACTCAATCGACAAAATCACTTTAGACAAAATCTCTAATATACAGTTTATTATTCTTAATCTTTTTTCGATATATATATATAATTAATTGATTTAGTAGTTTTATTCGTATTACTTAATAAAATAATGCTCATTAAATTAATCAGAATTTGATCAGAGTTATTCTAATTTTAATTTCAATTTAATTTTCTTTTTTCTTCTTCTATGTAGTTTTAAAAATTATAAAAAAATTAATCGAGGTTAAAATAAATCTACATTGATAGAAATGAGCCTGAGCAATATAATATGGCACAACAATGTCCTACACATACAAAAAAAAAGATATGTTAAAAAAAAAACTTTTTGTAACATAGAAATTTCTATCAAACATCAGATTCGTTAGGTTTCACTATGTGGCATCGCACACAACTGACTCGCGACTTGCTCCGAAATATCTTTTATAAGTGAGCCTTTCGTTATACGTATAAATCGGGGCCCTCTGACCCCGCGCGTAGGTCATAGACATCGCAACGCGATTGAGTTGAATCCCGCTCAATAATCACGCGAAATGCTTAATCGGGTCGCTGTCGTCCCTCTTCTGACTAATTGTAAGGCATAGTTAATCTCATATCGGATATATGTCATGCGTACGAAATTACTATCGTATTTTCGATCGATATTGAAATATTCCCAACAGCACACGTTGGCCGAGCCTAAGGAGAGAAACACTCAGCCTCATCCCCGACGTGTTCTCGTAATTAACAATAATCCAAGCCGGTATTGAACGAATGACGATCAACAAGCGCCGCTTGAATCGGTATTTTTTCTCAGTTAGACATCGAAGCAAGGGAATTACACCAGGTGTTGATCAATAACGCGAACGAATACGAGTAACATTCCAGTAAATTTGTATTCATATAAAACCAGGTAGAATTAAATTGTTGTCGTGAATCGAATTTTAAAAAAGCATCGAACTGCTTTGAGCAAAACATTGCATTATTTGTTCGTCACGGTACACAAAACTTTATAAAAATGAAGTTCGTTAAACGTTCATGGAACTTTATTTATTTATCTCTTTTTATGTAAACTTTTATGGAGTTGCAGGTTTCTTTAAAAAGCAAAGTATTATGTTGAAATTTTATCTGAATGCTGATGGTTCACTGGTTTCACTGGTATAGTCGATAATATACTACTCATCAACTTTATTGAATAATATAACTTGAAATAAAATTTCTTCCGTTTAGTTACGGCTACCTAGTGAACACTATTAAGGTCACTTTATCCATCGCTATTGATTCGATTTTATCGTAAGCTTTTGTGCGTAATCGCAAACGAAAATCTGATCGCAACAAAGAGTACACTATTATAATACATACACATATATTATAATTATGTACATATATCGCGTTCTCTTACTAAAAAAATTATATTTTCTAGGAAAAAATCATTTTCAATTTAATGAAAATTATTAATTAATCAAATAATATTGGCAAAAGGAATATATTCTATTAACATGATCAAACATTATTTTCATAATCCTTAAAAAAAAACTATTGAGCATCTTTTTAGGCTGTAATAATTTTGATTTTTTTTTAAAACCACTCTTAAGTAACAATTTTGACGACTTTTCATAAAGTTAAGTTAATAACTTTATAAAAAGCTTTTGATTGATAAAAATATTTGAATTTTGATAGGAATATTAAACTTTTGATTGGTAGAAATTTATTTAATTCGTGGTAATAACTTGAAAATCAGGTTTTGTAAGCCGTGCTATTTTTAGAAGTAAGAGAACGATATGTGCATTGTGTGTTACATGTATATTATATACATATATTGTACACACATATGTATACATATTATACACATATACACACAACTATCGAAACATGAAAGTATATGAAAGTAGCACAAAGGCCGGAAAATCACCATCGGCAATCTGCGTGTTATCAACTGTCGGCGCCGATCGATACGCAATTACACCGGTAGGATACATTTCGATCCTGCAACGTATTTTGACTAAAAACTTGTAGTTATTGCGAGTACATTACGGACGGTGCGTTACATGTTATTACCTTACACGAACAAAAAATATAACAAAAAAATGTTGTATTGTGATTGAAACTCGTATTACACGATATAGCAAAGCCTATAGAACGTATCCACGAGAGTACTTGATACAAAAAAAGTTATATGACAGAAAAAAATGCTCTCGATATGAGCGTTGCTCCATACAATGTTCCATTCTCATCCTCATTCCCTTCCTACTTCTCCTCCTCCTCCTCCTCCTTCTCCTCCTCCTTCTCCTCCTCGCCCACTTGAACGTGAAAACGCGCCTCTTGCTCGGAGCGTTTTCCCACGGCGGAAAATGCGCGACACAAATATTTGACGGAATTCCGTTTTCAACGCGACAAATGGTGTACTTCCCTTGTAAAATAGAAAAGATCCATCGCTTTTGCTCACGCGAGAAAAGAAAGCGAGAAAAAATTGACACATATCTGAAAAGAATAAAGACCTATGCGATTTTTTGGCGCCGCAACATTTGACTCTGCGAGGCTTATATCCTGAAAAGAAATAACAGCGAAACCTCACAATAAAGCAAGATGCATTGAATGCAGTAAAAAAGACTGGTTTTTCATGTTTAAAAATGATAGATTTTCTTGCGTATTTTTTCTCAAATATATATCCAAGTAAGAAGCTTATTCTACGGTTGAATAACAGAAGATGAGTTGATTGATAATTCGTTATTATATATAAGTTTTATAAGTCTTCTATGCGAAAATATATAAAGGAGAAAAAAGCACATTGCTCTTTTCTTTTTTTGAAAGCACTCTTTAACAAAAGAAAATGTTAAGAAAAGAGACCGATTTTTGCCACAAAAGTGGTAAGTAAAAGGAATAGCGTTTTATAGATTTTGACCTCCTGAATACGATAATGTTAATGAAAAGTTCGAAATCGATAGAAAACACCTTGAAAATTGAAGGTAAAAATTTACATTATTTCTCTTACTTACATCTTTTTAGGCAAAAATTTGCCCTTTTTAGAGTATATTAAAAAAAGTTCAACTTTTGTCCGAAAGAATGTATTATAAGTAAAAAATAGTATTTTTTTGTAGATTTTTACCTTCTAAATATAATTAAATAATTAATAAAATAAAATTATTAAAAAGTTCATTTCGTGGCATTTGGGGAACACCTTGAAAAGTAAGCAAGAATATTGAAATTTGTTTAAATGTCATGTTCAATTTTCAAAGTGTTTCCTCCAAAATGATCACAAACTTTTTATTAACATTAAAAAACACTATACTTTTTACTTACACCTTTTTATGGGCAAAAATCGGCCTCTTTTTAACATCCTCCTTTATATTACCTATAAATTTTTATACATACTATTTCTTTCGAAAGTGGTATAAAAAACAAGAGGACGATCTATTTTCAATTTGCGATTTAAAATTGTATCTTGAGATATATATATATATACTTTTTAATTGTATCTCTTGATATATATTTCTCTTTTTATGCCAATTTGTAAAAGATAATACTAGATAAAAAATTAGGACATTTCTTATTCTTTCCAGGATAAAAATACGAGTCATGCGGCGCATTTACATTATTATTTCTGAATCAAATACACAGCATTCGATACGCTCGAAGTATATTCTTTCGATATATTTTTCGTATAGACGCGAAAGTATTTTTCAACGCATTTTCGAGTGCGTTGAGGCTCATTGAGGCGCGAAAGTGACAGCTGCGTGATCCGCGCGAAACATTGAGTTTATATCCGTTAATCGAGTAGAAAAGCGTTTCATACGAAATAGTAGTAAGGCCCTTACATACGTGTCATATTACGAATAAGTGTTTACAAGCCTGTAAATATGTACATAATTTTCATCGTTATTAAAATTATTCACTATTATAACATCGTCGAGTATTGTTGGTTCTTTATGTACTACAAATTCCCGCCTTAATTATTATAAAAATATTGATTTCTCTTATCATAATGGTTACAAAAACATTTTTTTATTATAATTATCATAAAAATATTTTATTTCTTCTAATTAAATGTATTTCCTGTATTGGACCATAGAAAAAGAGAAGGAGAAAGAAAGAAAGAGAACATTCCTATTCTATATTTTATTATGTATTATTTGGTTGTCAAATATGATTAAAGTAGCAATATCTAATCTTGAGAAAAATAAAGGATTCACCCTTTTTCTTGATAAAGAATATTTTTCTGGAAACAAATCTAAACACAAAGCCTAAAATCGGATTAAGCCGCGATCAGACTAGAGATTGAGATTGGAATTTATTCAAGGGAAATAAATTTAATTAAATAAAGGAATCCTATATTCGATCTAATATGCGGTATACAGAATCAGAATATTATAAATTCATGAAGAATTATTTAAATTACTAAGATCCGCTTTGAATATAGAATTCCTCCTTTTTAAAATATTATTTAATAATAAAAATGTTGACTTTACTTAGAAAGGACTCCACACAAACCTTTTGGAAATTGAAGGTGGAATTGGGTGAAAATGTGATATGTTGTAGATCTTGTCGTCCTGATAAAAAAATCTCCACAGGCATGACTCCTTATAACAAACTGTTTCACTTTTACAAGGAGTCACTTTTCAAAACAGGCTAACAATACAATATCTTATTTTCACCGAGTATAATGCATCCTTACGTCATTAATTATACTTTGTATGTATATTTTTAAATAAAAAGTTATAAGGATAGTATTGACTTGATACTTCTTATAAATCAGACTTTTTACTTAAAAATATACCTAGAAAGTGCGAATAATGACATAGGAATATACTATACTCGTTAAAAATAAGATATTGTAGAATTAGCCTGTTATGAAATGTGACACTTTGTAGAAGCCAAATGATTCAGATAGAGTTATGCCTGTCGAGACTTTTTATCAGAACAACGAGTCTGCAATGTATCAGACTCCTGTTTAAGGTACACATGGCAGGAATTGATGTATGTTTTATTGTTTGGGACGACCAAAACGGAATTGTTTCAAAATAGAATAAAATTTATTAGACGACAAATTGAGGATCTCGCAGTCAATGGTGATCAACACGGTCAATAAAAGTATGTCAGCTTTGTTAATAGTGTTCGAGCATTTGAGTTGTACGCTTGTAGTTGAAATTGTTCGAACTACAAAATTTCAGCCGTTGAATAACGAGCGAAAAATCTGTCGCTCCAATTGCTTATTTTAGCAGCACGTGAAAATGTACATAAATAAGCAATTAAAACGATAAATCTGTCACTCTAAATTCCAACGGTTGAAATTTTGTAATTTGAACAATTTCAACTACGTTCACGATTGATCGAAGCTTCGATACGCGAAAGACAAGTACGACCAAACTCCAGCGAAAATATTAACGATGTTAATTCCAGAATATAATGCGCCTACTTGCTAACGATCGTGGTATCTACGTTGTTCGCTGGGGAAAGGATTCGATGGCGGATGTCCTCTGGATCCCGTCGATTCCAGGACCATCCAAGACCATCCGAGACTGGACGATGTTGATGCACGACACCTTCATTATGATGTTCTACACGCGCGGTATAACACGACACGACGCTACGCACATATCTTGCACGTTTCGGGTCGGAAAAAAACACTCGCGAGGCAACATCTCGACCGGACACGGATTTCTTCTGGAAATCGATCGCGATCGCGGACGATTAAACACGCGGACGCAATTCGAACGATTTCTACTCCGCAATCGTTCGATAACGCACTCGCCAACCGACACGACGCGAATTTGAAATAACAAAAGAAACGCGAATTTGAAATAACAAAAGAAGCGCGAAATCGCCTCTCAAAGCGCCGCGCTGCGGCGGACGAGACAGTTATTGGCAGAGGCTGTGCTTGACGATCCTTTAATATGATTGGCTGCGTTCAGCAGAACGTTATTTTGCAACTGTTGAAAATTTTCTTTGCATTGATTGGATTATACTTTTAGATCTAAAGGAATTTATGATGCTATCTAACAGACAATCATAAAACGATTGCAAAACTGTTCTATTCTGTTGAACGCAGAGAGCCATTTGGTTATTTTCCTACATAAAAAAATGTACCCAGCAAACAAGAATGGATTAAAATGCATTGAAATTTTTTTCTATTCGAATGAGTATTTTAAATAGCGAATACTTTTTTTGGATTTAATTGGATGCAAAACTGCATTTTCTATTCAAAATTTTGAATTAAACAGTATACAATTTTATGTTTTTGCACAGAAAAAGCTAATATTATTTTTAAATTGAAAGGCATAGAAATATGCTCCATACAATTCCTATAAATCAATAAAAGAATTGAAAAGCATTCATTTTAATATTCGTGAATCAATATTTCTGAAAATCTGAATCCATTTCTATCTGTCTCATTTTAAAGCCAAAAAGAAACAGAGACAGAAAGAGTTTCAAGCCTTAAAATCGAAGTAACGTTGGTGCAATCAGGCCTTAGAGAATTCCGTTGTAGATTTGTTTGCTGAGCAATTAAACATGATTGGTTGGATCCACAGGTAAGAACCAATCATGCTCATTCTTCGGCAAACAGTGAATTTTGGAACACAGTCTAGTTTAAGTGGCTCGTGAAAATGTATCTTATCGCTTATCGCATACTATGCTACATGTGATCGCACCCTAATAACGTCCAGTATGTAGTAGATGGCGCGCAGTAAGCAAAACCTTTTTCTGTCTTTCTGTTTTTCGACATATTTGCAGCGGGTATGTATCACACGGAGAATCCGCATTTTTCGTAATAATCATTAATGACGCAAATATAATGTAATAATTGATTAATTATTGATGATTTTCTGGAGTGTGAAAGTGTAATATTTTTTAGGCATGAGGTATAAGTAAAAAACATTTATGATTGAAGTGACTCGATTACTATCTGTTTCAGTGATACGCTAAACAGAACTCAAAATGTCTATCCGACCGGTTTATCGACCCAAAATCGTGAAAAAAAGAACGAAGAAGTTTATTAGGCATCAGAGTGATAGATATAATAAACTCAAGGTGAGTATCTTTTGTTTTATCCTTTTCAATCAAGTGAGCATGTTTGTAAAGTTTGGTTATATTGCCTACACTTTGTATACATTATAACATTAATTTCTGCACACTGTTATTAAAACGTTACATATTTATGCATCTTAATTACTTAAATTTTTATTCTCTCGAGAGAGATTGATCTGTCGGATTAACTATAAAATAATTTAAAAGGTATATATACATATAAATAATGTCGCATACCACTTTACAGCGCAACTGGCGTAAACCGAAAGGTATCGATAATAGAGTTCGCAGGCGTTTTAAGGGCCAGTACTTGATGCCTAGTATTGGTTATGGTAGTAACAAGAAAACGCGTCACATGTTGCCAACTGGTTTCCGCAAGGTCCTTGTACATAATGTGAAGGTAAATGTCACTTCAAAACATCTTAAAACTTAATTAATTCAGACATTTTATATATAAAATAATGTCTTAGTTAATTACTAAAGAATACTTTTTTATTTCATGACATAATTTGACACAAATGTTCATTGTTATTCATTGAATGTTAAGAAACAGAATAATACTTGTGTCAACTTATATCACTAAATGGAAAGCATTCAAAATTTAATATTAATTCTCTTTTGTTATCATAATCAACTTTCTTTTCTTATGATATGGAAATACAAATATAAATATATATTTTCAAATATTTCAAAATTTTTTATTATTACAGTTCAAAATATTTATATTTAATCCTTCAATCCTGCAAATATTGTTATGTACATTAAATTTGAAGACATTATTGCAATTATTTAATTTTATTGATATCTGAGATGTAATGTGTACAATAATGTATATGTTGAAAAAATTGTCAAATTTATTTAGTATGAATTACTTATTAAAATATCCATGAATTGAATTAAAAAAATTTTTTTAAATAAGTTTCAATAAAATCAGATTTAAAGGACGTTTTGTATTGTACAAATTAGAATTATTATTACAAATAAATAAATGTGTTGTTTGAACCTTCTGCATAATTGTATATTCTATTTATGCATTTGACAAAGTAAACAAAGGCTTGATTCTTTACAGGAACTTGAAGTTTTAATGATGCAAAATCGCAAGTTTTGTGCAGAGATTGCACATGCTGTTAGCAGTAAGAAGAGGAAACTCATTGTCGAGCGTGCTCAACAACTTTCGATACGTGTAACAAATGCCAGTGCACGCTTACGTTCGGAAGAGAACGAGTAAACATTACTTTTCGTGTATTTTGGCAATAAAATATTAAAAACTTATCTCTTGTATCTAATTTTCTTTCATTTCTTAGTAATATCTTCAGTTCTACGTAAATGTACAATATCAGAATTTTTACTTGCAAATCGTATACAAAAGTAATAAGTTTTTTATTTTTCGCAAAATTTCTTCTGGCGAAATTTATTGTTATCAGTTGATCAATCTAATTAATTACTAATTAATCGCGAACGGTTTCACATAATGAGTCTATTCTGTAATAACTCTTAACAACTGTAACTATTGTAATTGTAGCATTATAGTGTAGCTTTTTTACCACATACAGAACCTGTGATACGGGTAGCACGAGTGGTTTCAGGTCCAGCGTGATCTGATCCGGATTCAATTCCACCTGTATTCCATATACGCGTTTCTTGCGTTTAGAGATTATCACTTCATCTAACTTCTAATTAAGAGGCATTATTAACCCATTTCATGTGGATAATCTGTTTAAGCCAAATAGGAATGATTAACAACGAGAAAAACTTCCTCTCTCTTTATTGAGTTCAATAATCCTTATATTTCTTAAGAAGTTATTAATTTCTACATGTTTCCTTTATTTTATATTTTTAATCTACATTATCCTGAAAAATTAGTTTTACATATCCTGGCGTTCCCTCGAGCGGTACCGCGCAGAAGGGACAGATCGCGATATAGCCATTTGTGCCATGTGGAATGGCTACTTTCTCCCAATATCTGCAAAAGAGAAGAACGATAAATAAGGAAAATAGGGAGAGTACATACATGAAAGATTTATAACATCTATATAACTTATTTTCAAAAGTGTGAACGATTAGCGACTGACACATTACTAACTTGACAGTTTTCTCTGTAGCCATGTGTCCACAGGGACTAAATGCATAAGTGGGCGGTCCGCAGTCTACGTAGAAGGCAGGCTCTATTCCCATAGACAGTTTTACTACCGCCCCTGCGACAAGGCACATGGGACACCTTCTCGTAACTTTATCCTTTTCCTGGCCCCAATCATGATGACCTTGTACATGACCGCATTTAAGATAAACGTATGGCTGCTGCTGCGTCGAATCCGAAGCTGCTTTACGTGGTATAACCAATGTGTTTAAGCCTACAGGACATTGCGGCCTGCCGGCGTTTATAGCATCAACTAATTCCTCTAAATCTTGTTTTGTCTGAGAAAAAAAATGTGCATTTAGCAATATAAACTATATATTATTTTATACATTTTTCTAAAGACGATGTAAATTACCGGAGACTTCGCGAGGCCTTCAGCTGACCGCCAAAGTAAAGTGGCGCCACAGAGGTCAATCAGGGTACCATCTTGTAGAATATTGCTCTCGTCCTCTACGACATTGCCTTTCTGTTGAGCGCTCCTACTTTCTCTGAGCGAGAAAACTCCACCGCCTACACTAACTTCCCGCCAGAAACCACATTGCGCCTCGCCACCACAGAACTGACCCCGCGGATGCATTATTAGGACCCCGTTTGTCGTAAGTCCATCAATCTCGCGATTCTCTTGCCATTTAGTTGCCTTTTCCTGTATAAGAATATTTATTAAGTTACTTTTGCCAAAAGTGTATCAGGTCACCCAGTTAATCGTAAATTGCGAATCTCACCCCTAAAAAAATGTTTCTTGAACTATCAAAGCCAGCAGCATAGATTCTAGCGATTCTGGGATCCAATCGATCTGCCAGGATCCGACAAGCGAACCTGCTGATAGTACTTTGAGCGACACGTCCTTCATTAGCGGGACCACCATCACCACTGCCCGCACATGTGTCCATCACTACGAAATCGATAGGCGATTCGGACGAACGACCGATCTACGAATATATATAATTTAAATATGTACATTGCTGCGCACAGCTCCACACAGGGTCTGTCTCAACAATTTCCGAACTTATTTCCATAGACTATGTAACTAAAACTATCTACTAAAATAGTATGGAATTATTTTTTATGAAATTTTATTTCTAACTCTGTTACACTTTTCTACGTTATATTATTTATTTGCAGTGACGTCAAAAGTGAAAGTATGTTTTTGACACTTATCAAGAAAAATAATAGAACAAAGAGTAAACACATAGTCTTAAAGCTTGATCATCCATCGCATTTGCCTGATATAGCTTTTTATGATAATTTTCTTTTTCCAAGTTGAAAATGAAGCTGAAAGAACATTTTAATAATTTTGGAAATTGTAAAGTACAGAAGATTTCGATGGAGGTCATTTTCTCCTACGTATCAAGAGAAATTTATTAGATATTTTTAAAAATTGTATACAATTGCTACAAAGACTGTAGTAAAATGTATTTTGAATAATTAATAAATGAAATTACAAAAAATCTCATAAAAAATGAAATTTTTTAACAAATTTAGAAACTTTGCAATAGAGTATGTACCGTGGACATACATATTGTGAGTATAATAATTCTGTAATCTACAAAATATTTCGAGCTTACCTGAAACATATCCGTTTTTTCATCTTCTGTATATTCGACAATAACAGCCTGTGTTCTGGAAAGTGTGTACGAAATCGAGTGCTGCTTCGTGTTGAGGATAGCTTGCGAACTATGGGGCGTTTTAACGATATAATGCTTGCTACGCTTAACACCATTTGGCACGGGTCGTTTGTATAATACGAATTTACTTCTCCTTCTTCCCCTATCACCAGGTGGAAGGTAACCATTGTACCTGTGAAAGTCATCAGAAAGATTCATTAATCATTAACCTTCTGTTCTTTTTACATTATCCATTTTATTTGCTGGGAATCCTTACCCAAGTATAACTAGTTCACCGTATTTCACTAATTGTTTGGGCTTTTCATGATGATAACTGTGAGATCGGTGTGGATTGCCATGTGAATGGCTGTGACTGTGTATATTGCGTGGACTGTGAGGTGCACCGACTGTCTCACCTTCTTCCACGAGCAATGGGCTCTCGCTACTACCGCCGTCGGATCTAATGTAAAATACACGGTATAATGAACTGTTCGTATATATACGTAGAGTGATGTGCCACTACCATTTTTCTTTAAAGATTCTTGACGATGATAAACAGATTCTCTGATGAATTTGAAACGATCTCTTTCTTCTAACGAAACTTCAGCAAGATATGTTGTGATATTTGATTACAAATATTTTTCAATCATGTTAAATTTCGATAGTTAAACGTTAATTAGATTTCTATCAAATTAAAATTAATTTAGAAATAAATTTTATCTCCTATTTGCCGTTTTGCAAACTTAATCAAGACATTTAATAACTTCACAAGTATCAGAATTTCTCTTATTGAAGTAATTACTATAATTTCTGTTTTTATTTTGATTTTTAATACTTATGGCTGAGAACAATAATGATAGTGGCATATCATCTCTTATAGAATAATGTGACAAACAACTTGACATACATACATACGTTAATTTTTTGTAAAACAACCAATTTACAGAAGAATCAATTGTACAACGAGTATTATGAATTTTATTTATTAAGCCCGTAAAGCAATGATAATTCTTATTTTATTTTTCAAGATTTTTGCAGGAAAGAAAAATAAATCCTCATAGAAACAATGCAGTCATAATAGCCCTAGTTAGGAGATCGTAAGAGTAAAATGGAGGATGAATATATAATATAGCAATTACATATTGCGTTACAGTATATTTGCGTTGTGTTAAAACTGCACAAATTATTCTCATTCCCTGAATGTTTCATTAATCTTGTGTAATTATAGCTTCCACCAAGGAAAAGGAGATTTCATTGGAGATTAAAATGTGTGGGATTAATATGTTAATAACTATAAAAACGTTGAACAGAAGGATGTCTGTAACTGGAAATACTTTCTGATTCCAAAAGCAAAAAGATATCAGATATACCTGTAACTGTACAGCAAAGTTTAAGTATTCTATATCGAACAAAATGACTTAATGTTGTTAATATATATTTGCATCAAGACTAGTTAATTCGTCAAACGAATGAATTTGACACGCTCTTTTCAATATTTTGCATTGTTTATTAAAGATAATAATATCGAAGTATTTCGATTGTCAATTTGCAAGTGAAAGAAGCTCTTGATACATCATCACGTACAGGCGATCTGTCTCTTTAACTTTCTCTACAAAGTAATTGTTTACAAAAGCGCGCTTTATTTTCATTTTCACATAAACGTTACGAAACGCTGCGTGTTTCTTATACACGGTGCGTTCTATAAGAAAATCCAAATTACATTTGAACACAAACCGTACGTGATAGAGAAGATAGATGGTTTTGTGGCTTACATTACCTAATGTGTAAACCGTAGGCTTACTTACCGCGAAGGGTATGGAATGCGTTTAGTTACTGGCATCCTCCTTTCAGTGGGATTTATAGATTACTACTTCCACATGGTACTTGAAAGGGTACTTGGTAAGGAGACGGGCAGTCTTAAGGGTCTTCACGCGGTTGCAGACAAATCTGAGCAATTGCATTTGCACGTGGCAAGCTGCGAATTGGTAATTATGATCTGCAATGAGAAACATTCAATATAAAGATCATAATTAACTGAGGATTCTTTCTATCTGTTCGCAGGGTGAGTTGCCGACGTAACTTTTTGCGTAATCAAATTTTCCATGTCTGTGAAAGTGCGCACGTAGTCGTCCGTCTTTGCCTCGTAATAGCTATTGTTAACAAAGAGGACATTTTGCTTTCAATTTTTTTAACTCTTGCGCGGTACATTGTTATTCCTATAATTTGTATGCTTCGACACATAGGTATGATCTAGAAATCAAATTAACTTTAGCATGTGTCGAAAATTCTTTGAATTTGTCGTTTTAAATTTGTCTGATGGTTATTTCTAAATAGATCTTTCATGTATGAATTGTGTACGGATATTCCTACCGAATTATCCTCAAATTTTCTCTCTAGATACCTACACATAAATGGGCTATTACGACTGCTATTAATTCAGTAAATTAATTCTATATACACAGTTTTATATACATTATGAAAATGCTATGCAATACCATACATAGCTTTATCTAAAACTTTATCTAAAATAAAGTTCAGTAAGTAGTAATTTATGGAACTAAAAATGTCAAGCTTCTCACACATACATCTATTTACTAGCATGCTGTTAAAAATATACATTGAAAGCCCGTACAATAATTTCCTTCGACGGATCTAAGCCACATTAATTGGAATAATGAGGAATTACAAAATCAATTCTTTTACGACAACAAAACAAATTTGTTAACAAGATTTTTTTAGAAATTCCATTAATTCCGGGAATAGTCATCTGGGATGATTTTTATACCTTAACAAAAAAGTAAAACTCTACTAATTACAATAGCTTTCCTTATTTTTTTCAAGAAAATATTAAGTAAATATGTGTACACAATGATCAAAAATACTAATAAATTACAACAATTAATAATACGATATGTAATTAAAGTGACTCTTAATTGGAATATAAAGTACAGGCAATAGGAATGGAGAACAAATTTCAACTTATCAGAAACCGTGTATTCTAATATATTCGCACTTTAATGACAGTTTGTTGTATTGTCGTTTTGCATGCTTTTTTATTATATGTACCTGCGACGAATACCTGCGACGACAATGCGATATGATGATATGATAAAACAACAATGTAACGACGGTGGCATTACTGATAAGAGTTACAGAATCGGGATACAGGTAATTATTAATGCAAAATAAAATTAGGAAACTATTCTCAGATTAATTAATTCCGGTAATTATTTATAATAGGGCTTTCTCTGAATTTTTCTGTTTTTTTCTTGCAAAAAAAATCTTGATAAAAATCTTTGTTGTGACTCTAACAGTGATAATCAACTGGGAGAGGTCGAAAAATATGTAACCTACCTCATTTTTTTAACTATTTATTTCCAATATAACTTTTCGGATCTTCCAACATTATATAATTATATTTGGCTCTTAGAAAAGCTGATTTTTGTCCTAAATATGGCTAATGTACATGCGTATGTGTTATATGTATTAAATCTTCACTTAAAAATACAAATTCTCCTCCTGCTTTAAAGATATAAATTATTTTCTTATATAATTTTGTGTTCTTAAAGCAGAGAATTTTTATTTTTAATGCAAAATTTTATATTTTAAAGCAGAGAATAATAAATATATTCAGCTCTATCTTGCGTAGAGGTCTGTGTACTAATCTTTTCAGTTTCATTATTTTTAGTATATTATAAATACATCCATTTAGTAAGGCAAAGATGTAGATAAATTCAATACACACACTTTTAAGGGCCATATATTTATAATGTCGGAAGATCCATAAAAAGTTATATTGGAAATAAGCACTTAAAAAAATAGATACGTTACACATCTTCTCCTTTGATTGCTTGTCACTGTTAGAGTCGCAACAAAGATTTTTATCAAGACTGCAAGGAAAGAAACATTAAAATTCGGAAAAGGTTCTATTATATAAATAATTACCTTGATTCCATTAAAAGTTCACAAACATATAGCAATTTTATTCAGGAATTCTTCATTATTCCATGCGTTATTCTGTCTCACGACTGGTTCGACAGAGTTTCAGAGATTAAGGTCACGCCGAAAGGTATAACTTTCAGTTTCAACAATAGCAAGTAATTAGCACCTGTGTGCGAGCATTTGCAAAGAATAAGTGTCAGCAGATATTCAAACTTCAAACTACGATCAAAACATGCTTATCGCGCGCAGGATAAATACACATCTTTCGCAACCACTTGAACAGTGCCGTACCACCACGTTACATCGTCGACGCGATGGCCTAAAAAGATTTATACATATTTCGCCCGTCACACTCGTGCAATCGAGAATAAAGCTACACTGTCGTCAACCGCGCTATCTACGATTTTTCCGCCAACACTTCCTCTCAATTCTTTCACTGTTAGACAATGAAGATTGTCTTTTTTTTACTTCGAATCTCGTGAAATTCTTCTTTCGCGTATTCGTGCCGGAATTACGATGATTGCAAATCGAAGATTAGAAATTGATCAATTAAACGATTTTAATTTTAATCCGTTTTATTCTAATTATAATAATTGAATTTCTATTTTCAATAAATTAAAAATGAGAATTTAACCGAGCAGATAATTTTCATTTTATTTTCCGTTTCTTCTTGGATTCTGATTCAACGACAATTAAAGATTAGAACCAGGTAATTGGCCAGGTAATTTTAATTTTAATCCATTTCATTCTAATCATTTGACTTTTAATTAGAAATCACAGACTCGAATGGATTTTAATTAAGATTATCTGATAACTGTTAAGTTCTAATCTTCAGTTCGCAATCTTCAAATGCGTTTTCTAATACGAATTTTTAACGATTGCGTTTTGCTCTTGTCAGCTTTCCTATGCTTTCGAAACGGTGCAAATGCAAGCTACTCTCGCGGAAGAGGAGAAAGGTAAGGTGGTCATGAGGAAGAGGAGTATGCGAGTGTGCGTGACCAAGGAGGAGACAACTTTTAAAATATGTAATATCGGGCGAGCTGGCGGAACGACGTTCTCGCGTCGACGAAAACGATGTTGACTAACGCGCACCTCCTCGTGAGATTCTCAGAAGCGATCGCATAGACAAAAACCAAGGTAATCAGCTCGGTCGAGGATGAGAAGAAAGGAAAAGCAATCTCGTCAATCTCGTGTAAACCGAAGTCGATATCCGCTTCTCCCAAAGATAACGTTACTGATTTGTGAGACGCGACACAGCAAGGTCGTGAACGTGTTTTGTGTGTTCGTAAATATCTGGCGCACACAGATGCCCCACGTCAGTGTGTATGGATATATACGCATGTTTATACGTGCATCAACGACGCAGTATCGGTTGCAGATAGGGAAATCACACGATGTACTGCGGCACGTCGATCGGTGTGACACGATTGTCCGTGCAGTACTATCGACCGTGCGGGGGGAGGGGAGGGAGGATGCTCCCCCCCCTCCTCCCCCCTCTCATTCTTACAGTTTTAGGAAGACTACAAGAATAAATGGCAGATCGTTTTACCGTATCACCATTGTGCCACTCTCCGCATTCGAAAACGACTCTGCTCCGATTTCCGGCAACGAGAACGGCGACGAATTATGATTGAGAACGTTCCTTCGTCCTCTCTTCCGAATGTCCAAATCTTGTTTTCCTTCCCGTTACTTCTTTATTGGATTTTCGATCCACTAAGAAAAGTTGTTGCAGCAATGCCAGTTCAATTTGTAAACCAAGCAGTTTGTCTATTCGAGGAAGTAGGAAGCACACCACTTGAATTTTTCCTTCAATATATCGTCCGAAATATTCTCTGCTGGAAGACGCAGCGGTACTGTTCCACCTTGCAACTCTCTCCTTTTCTTTAACAAGAAGTTCTCCGATTGCGAGTAGGTACTGATGATATGTACGTTAATGAAACACGCACCGCCTCCCCACCCCGTTCACTGTTCCAGCCTCGTCGGATCGTCGCAATCTATCGTGTTTACTATGAGCGACGATGACAAAGATGAGGGTAACGACGACGACGACGACGACGACGACGGCGGCGGCAGCGGCGACAGCAGCGACCACGACCACGACGACGACGACGATCTTCGGGCAGGACAGCGACCCATGATCGCGCGAGAGTTACGCGAGTGTCATATCGATTACCAACACCAAATTCCGCCTCGCGACACCTTTTCGCGTCTGTCTCTAACTTGCTCTAATTTTCACAGTGTTATTCCACTTCCCTCGTTGGCTCGTTCGATCGTCGCTAATTGTATATGTTTGTTTTGCACATTTTGCACGCGCTACAGCAATCGCGATACAGTAGGGGCGATGGATGATAGCCGTGTCTCCAAGAAGCAGCACACAACACAAGTACGCACGCAGGTACTCGAGTCTCGGAAACACAATACAAACACTAACAAGACACACGAAGGCACTACGCGACGTAACGCCGACGGCAAGTGCGAGCACTGCGAGCAATTGAATGCGACGCTGAATGCAAGTACGAGCGTATCGCGAGCGAGAACGCTTCTCCACGCTTCTCTGGGTTGCGCGCACACGCAAGGTTGCGTAAAATGCGTTGATTCAGATCAGCTCAATTGCTCAGAGAGATAAATGTGACGAGCGGAGAAAAAAATCGGATTACCATGATCCGATTTCATTTGTTCACATACCACAGGACTGTATTGTACTACTTAATTACTAGACTGCCAACTCCTTAGTCATGTAAAATGCCATGAAAAAATGCATGGTGTAAAAATATAAGGCTGGGTTTTCACTTGACGCTACGATGCTCATTTTCAGCGTCAAAACAGATCACGTGATCAAAATTGACGAATATCAAACGCCAATTTTGATCACGTGACCTATTTTGACGCTGAAAATGAGCGCCGTAGCGTCAAGTGAAAACTCAACCTAAGGTATTCCATTGCGCACAATGGCGGCAGATTAAATCAGTACCAATCAAACGCTTACCCCATAGTTAGTGAAATGCACATGGTAGTAATTAACAGCAAACATTAATCAAGATATCTTTTCTAGCCTATTCTAGCCTATTCTACAATATGCTCTTTGTTTCTTGTTTCTTATTTTTCACTTTTAACTCCTTTGCAATCGTTTTATCGACAATTGTATTTTTTGCTATATATCTCTTGTTTCTTTTAAAGTTCGTTAACTCTTATCTCAGAAGGTCGATTCTGTATCTTCAAACAAGGTGAAAATTAAAAAGTAAATTTACTAGGAGTTGACCAATGAAATTATCAGTATTCTAGTAAGTTCGCTTACTTTTGTAATTTTCATCTCGTTTCAAGATACAGAATCGATCTCCAGGTGATATAAAACAAAAAACCGAAAAAAATAAAAAATAAAAAGCAAAAAAATAAGATGTAAAAAATAGCAAAAAACTGGAATTAAAAAGCACATTGTGAAACAGACTTTAAAGGTGCTTTTCCATGCTGACGCTCGACGTTCATTTTTAACGTTAATATAAGTCACGTGATATTCGTCAATTTTAATATTTATCAATTTTTATAACGTAATTTGTTTTGACATTAAAAATGAGTGTCGAATGTTAGCACGAAAAGGCAACTCAGGTTCCTTTTTAGAATTTGAAGCAAGAATTTGATTTTGATTGATCAAAGAGCATGTTCAGGAGGCTTATTACGGTTTTTAAAACGAGATGAAAATTACAAAAGTGATCAAATTTACTAGAATATTTGTAACTTCATTGGTTACTTAGTGAGTTCATTTCTGTAATTTTCACTTCGTCCTGCGTTAAGATGACTGCGCAATCTTGGAATGAAATATCTTATACATATTAGGTCTGTTCGCATTTAATTCCTGAGCGCAGCCCAGAATACATATCAGACTACCAATCAGGAACTCGGACATCAATGTCGAGTCTCTTTATACAATATATTGTACAATATGAAACTACCATCTTGAACTCGCCTATAGTAGCTGCGTTCGGTAATGCAAATCTGAGACGTTAGAGTGCTCTTATATTATAGCATATGTCACGTGTACTGTAGAAAAAGAGCATTTCGACACCTCAGATGTGCATTGCCGAACTCAGCTAGTTTCCTCTCAACTTTGAAGACAGGTTAGGCCGGAGCCATTGAAATAAGAAGAAGAATCATCATTGTATTGTCTATGCTTGATTTTTAGACGGTTTGTAATGGGGTTAGAATTTGATGTGTGAAATTTTATGATTACGTCGCCCATAAATTAAAAGTAGTGCGACACGTGCGTAACAATCGCAAATACGCAACTTTTAAATTATCGGTTTTTTCTATACACATTGTGAAATATGAGCCGTAGAAGAGTACATGACGAAGATGATGGCTATGGTAAGCATTTCAAGTTATCGCTGTTTTCCTGATGCTCTGATTCACCATTGATTGATTATCAATGGATGCGTTCCACTTATCTCATAATGCTCGCGAGCATCATTTGTCCTTGTTTAATATTTGTAAAAAATGGAAAAAATGATTTTATGAGCGTTATGAACGCAAACAGAAACGCAGCCTATGATCTATGATGTTCAGACAAAAAACTGTTAATATAAATATGTTATTTTTATTGCATCTTTTTTATAATTTTATTTAGCATAAATTGTTTGATGATGTTTCCCAAATTCTCAAATGAATGACAATCGATTTAGATCTTTGTCATTATTTCTAAAAGATTGATTGAAAAGTTCTATCATTTGTGTGTATAAGATCTCATCACTATCCTCGCATATTTAGGTCTGAAATTTTCTATGCATCCTGTATGTACATATGATATATATATATATATATATATATATATATATATATATATATATATAAGTGTATGTATATAATTATATATACAGGATTCAGATATAATACTAAACATGCAAACTTTTGGTAGTATGATTCAATAATTTTAAGTGCTCAAAATTTAAAAACTATTAAAGCTTCGACATTGTACTAGAATTTTTGTCTCCAAATGATCTTAGAAATCTATTTTTATGTATTATTACAGTCTTTACCGAACACCCCATACATACTTCGTACATACTTATACTCACAGACACACACTCACATACATAGGCACACATATATATTTTTATTCCGTTTTTAGATCGAGTATATAAGAAACGTAGGAGAGTATCAGAAAATCAAGAGATTGAAGATCGTCTTGAATCTCTCATCCATCGTGTCGGAGAGAAGTCAACATCATCTTTGGAAAGCAACTTAGAAGGTTTGGCTTCTGTGTTAGAAGCTGATCTAGGTGTATTTCGTAGCAAGATTCTTCGGATTTTAACAGACTGTGCTATTAAGATGCCAGAGAAATGCACAATTTATACCACCCTCGTCGGACTATTAAATGCAAAAAATTTTAATTTTGGTGGAGAATTTGTTGATTACATGGTAAAAAATTTTAAGGATTCTTTAAAAGCATGTAAATGGGATGTAGCTAGATATTCTCTTAGATTTCTAGCTGATTTGGTAAATTGTCATGTTTTATCATGTGGATCGTTGATGCAATTATTTGACAATATGTTGGATGCTGCAAACGAAGATGGTGTACCGCAAGTGAGACGCGATTGGTATGTGTAAAACTTTTATTTGTGTAGAGCTATCTCTGTTGTGATTTGTGTAATAAATAATCTTTATTAGTAATTATGTATAATTTGCAGGTATGTTTATGCTGTTTTATCAACACTGCCATGGGTTGGAAGAGAATTGTATGAGAAAAAGGAACAAGAATTGGATCATCTAATGGTTACGATAGAGATATTTTTGAATAAACGAAGCAAGAAACATCAACCGGCATTGAGAGTATGGTCGAGTGACACACCTCATCCACAGGAAGAGTATTTAGATTGTTTGTGGGCGCAAGTTCGCAGATTGAGACAGGATAATTGGGCCGAGAAACATATTCCACGACCCTATCTTGCATTTGATTCGATTCTATGTGAAGCGTTACAACATAATTTACCACCTTTGATGCCGCCTCCACACCATGAATCTTATTCTTATCCATTGCCCACTGTCGTTTTTCGTATGTTCGATTATACAGATTGCCCTGCTGAAGGATCATTATTACCGGGAAGTCATGCTATTGAGAGATTTCTGATAGAAGAGCATCTACGACAGATCATTAACAATTGTTATTTTGAAAGAAAAGATTGGTAATATATATTTGCATGTATTGAAAGAAACTGATCTATCTTCAATCTAATAATATTTGATGAAGCAAAAAGATATACATAAAAACTTTCTTATAATTATTACTACTGTTATTCTCAATTTATGCATAATAATGTTAATTATTTTTATTTTACAGTGCTGTACAACTATTAAACTTTCCATTCAAAGCCAAAATTCCTTTAGACTATTGTATTGTCGAAGTAATATTTGGTGAATTATTTCGATTGCCTACTCCAAAACATTTGGAGATTTGTTATGGATCAATTTTGATAGAACTCTGCAAATTACAGCCTTCAACTATGCCACAGGTTACAAACAATATAAATTATATATTCAAAAATTTAGTATTTATTGTCATTTATATAATACTAGCGAAGTACGATAGAAATAATATTTGAATTATGTCATATATAGGTACTAGCGCAAGCTACAGAGATTCTGTTTCGTCGTATAGACAGTATGGCAGCTACTGCTTTCGACCGTTTTGTTTGGTGGTTCGCATATCATTTAAGCAACTTCCAATTCCGTTGGTCTTGGGAAGATTGGGATTCCTGCTTACAACGCGATGTAGAACATCCAAGACCAAAATTTATACGGGAAGTTCTGCTCAAGGCTTTAAGGTTAATATTTAGTATAAACTTGTTTTACAATGTGTACATATATATATTAGGTGTTGGAATTAATTCGTAGCGTTTTTAATGAAAGAACTTCCCATCACTTGTAAAACGCTACGAATTAATTCCAACACCTAATATATATATATATATATATATATATATAAAATTTAGTTCGAATAATTCTTTATTAAAAACTTTTAAGATACTATTAAAAATTAATAAAATATTGAAAAACTGTTTAATAGATACATTATTAATTTTTTATAACATAATTATAAAGGTTTACATAAACAAACTTTTATTATTATTAAAAGCAATTAGATTTTTTTAATCTTTTTGTGCAATTTTCAAATAAAATCCGATTATATGATTTATACAGTCGAATAAAATCCAGTTATCTGGTTTTACCGGATAAGATTCGGTTGTCCGACAAATTATCCTAAATAAAATCTCATAAAGTTCACATTTTTAGATTGTCATATTATCAAAGGATTCGAGATATGATGCCAGATTCGTATACAGATTTGATTCCAGCAGTTCCCGAGCCTGTGTATAAATATACACCTAAAGGTAGTAAGTATATAATGGAATAAAAATCAAATATACAACTTTAAGACTTAATGAAATGTATATGCTATAACTTATTTTAATATGATATCAAATTAGTTTTTATAGATACAGAGAGAACGATATACATATATAATGTTTATTATTTTTAAACAGCGTTAGACATAAGTGAACATTATATTTTTTGTAATTTGAGTCACAATAAAATAGTAAAATCTATATATTATCAGATAGAATATTATTAGATAGTAAAATCATTAAACACATAATTATTCATAACACATTAATATATTAATTAATTTAACAAACTATTTCAGATTCACTCCCTGGTTCGGATGCAGCAGTTAAATTAATAGATTCTATAAAAAATAAAGGTACATCGGAAGATGTATTAGCTATATTAAATACACTACCTGGAGAAAACGAAGAAACAAATAATTACAATCCGTTAAAGATCGACGTCTTTGTACAATCTTTATTGAACCTCGGTTCGAAAAGTTTTAGTCACAGTTTTGCAGCTATAGTAAAATTTCATGATATTTTCAAGGTAAATTAATATTACTGCTGTATAATTAAGCTCTACAATTAAGATGCATGTGCACATATACCCTTTACATATGTATTTCTCATTCATAGATGCTTGCTGAAACGGAAGAAGCACAAATATGTATATTAAGAAACATGTACGCTTTGTGGAAGAATCATTATCAAATGATGGTAGTACTAACGGATAAGTTTTTAAAAACTGGTATCATTGAATGTAGTGCAATCGCCAACTGGATATTTTCCAAAGAAATGGCATCGGAGTTCACAAAGTTCGTATTACTACTATGTCTGGATAAAATACCTATTCATTTATTTAATTTAAAAATATCACAATTATGATAAATATCGAAGAATGTCAATAAAAAAATTTACATTTCCAGATTATATATTTGGGAAATATTGCATTTGACAATACGTAAAATGAATAAACATGTGACGAAGTTGAGTACGGAATTAATAGATGCAAGGGAAAAATTGAGGAGAGCAGAAAGTAGATCAGGTTCCTCTTCAGACGAGGAGGACAATAATAAAGAGAGAAATAGAGAAAGACCATCAGAAGATGAAGTAGAACGGAAGGAGGAAAAGTTGGAAGCTGCGCAAGCAGATCAGAAAAATTTATTTCTCATTATATTTCAGGTATAAAAAAAAATATATTAAATCGCTTTTATTAAAAGTAAATTGTATTTTTCTCGATATGATATGAAAGAATTTCTAAAATCTATTTTAATAAGATGTCATTATAATATATCTTTTTTTTAGCGTTTTATAATGATCCTATCAGAACATTTAGTGCGTTGTGACACAGACGGAATTGACTATAACACACATTGGTATAAATGGACTATAGGGAGATTGCAACAAGTTTTTTTATCTGTAAGTTTTAAATTCATTATTATTTGCCTAATTATTATTATATGCGAATGTTAATAATTACGGGAAATAATATATACAGGATATCCTAGAATAACCGCAAAATAGAGTCAAAAAATTATTATTTTGCATTGTTTACAATAATTAATGAGATATTAATTTTTGAAGATTGGCCTATTACTGCCATGTGTTCGTAGATTGTTCAGCGCGCGGACTGCAGGAAGCGAAAATTATTTGGCAATCGCGCCTCGAGTCATGGTGTTTAGCTCACAGAATGCGTAGCGCAGAGCGCTAAAACAGTCTTCGCTTCTCGCAGTCCGCGTGTCGAGAGATCGGGCGTATATTTAGCAGTAATAGGTCGAATGGACATGCTTATTCAGCTAGCTTTAAAAATTAATATCTAATTAACTAGATATTAATGAATTACAAAATAGTGGAAGACTTCGACTCGTTTAGTCCGTTATATTTGTACACGAAATATTAGGTGTTGGAATTAATTCGTAGCGTTTTACAAGTGATGGGAAGTACTTTCATTAATGTATTTTTTAATGCTCATGTGAAATAAATAACATTCTTTCATTAAAAAACGCTACGAATTAATTCCAACACCTAATATAATTTGCAGTCATTCTAGGACACCCTGTAAAAGATTAAAATAATGTACATATAATTTTTGTCGCAATTGGAAAATATTGATTTGTATTTGTTTTGCAGCATCAAGAACAAGTACAAAAGTATTCCTCGACTCTGGAAACTTTACTGTTCACTCCGGACCTTGATCCTCATATTTTGGACGTTTTTCATCAATTTGTTTCTCTACGAGCATAAAATAACATACAAATATTGTGTTTATATCAAAGTACATTTTTAAGTTATTAAGCTACATCAAAATACATTTAAATCAATAAGCTAAGTAACAATAAAGTACATTTTTGGAGTGTTTATTTGTACTGCTTTTCATTTGATTATATTCTGATACTCGGTTGAATCATAAGAATTTACCTTTAGGTCGAAATCACACGACGCATTATAGGTCCGCGGAATCAAGTGTATCATTAAAGTAATCAATCAGTGTTATTCCGCATTTTGTCTTAAATGTTGTAGAATAGAAAGTGTGAATGTTGCGAAATTGAGTTTAAGGCCACTATGATTCACTTATGCCCATTTCCACCAATGTAGATTAACTTTAATCTCGGTTCAACTTACTCTTCGTCTTTTTCTAATCTTTAGAACTAGAAAAAGACGAAGAGTAAGTTGAGATTAAAGTTAATCTACATTGACTACTTTGTAAGTATACTCACCCGTAAAAAAACAGGTTGCTAATAAATTTAGTAGCCTGTTTTTGTAGGTAAGTATATTTTTAATTTATTTTTTTATTTTTATATCTAATTATTTTATTGTATTTCGTTAATCATATTGCATTAATATTTTTAATATTTTTTAATTATTTTTTATTCTTTTTAAAATATTTTTTATTATAATCTTTTATACAATTCAATATTACAATAATAATACTTTATATACAATATACAATATACAATTACAAATTTGCTGTTAAAATATAATAAAAATATTATAGGAGCATAATTGACAAATTGAGTAATGCGGGATTATACGAAACGTCGAAAATACATACGATAACACAAATTTCTCTAAACTAATATTTAATATTGATAAACGTGAAATGAAATACTAATAACAATTAAATCATTATTAATTATTCATTATTAATTATTCATTATTAATTATTAAGTTGCGATTATGAAACTTATTAATATAAAAAGTCATTAATATATTTATAACAGCATTTTCATCGCGTTTAAGATAATTATCCGAATAATTTGATCATATCAAGGTCCTTCCACCGTGATACGCTGATTAGTATCCGATACAAACAAGAACAATCTTCATAGTGGAGAACGAACTTAATATGTATCTGATTCTACGTCAAATTCACAAGATTCATTCGCAAAGAAAAATTAAGCAATCCATCAAACATCATCGATTTGTTACAGGAGGCTGTGAATCTCGAATCTTTCAGACCACCGATAATAATAATTTTGGTAGCATGTCAATTACAATTCTATCGGATCTGTAATATAATATTAAAATTCGCGAGAAAATATGTTCTGCCACATAATTAAAAAACATTTCTTATTAAAAATAAACAGATAAAATGATTTCCTTAGTAGTTACGAAGGGGAATATATTTAATAATAACAAAATACATGCGTTACTGTAATTTTTTATATGTATAAGTACAAAAGTTTCTCGGATATCAACTGTTCGAGATGAGCCGAACCCGATAATAACGGGATTTTAAAGATCATTTATGATAAATTTACTATATAAAATTTACTGATAAATTTATTATATAAAATTTAATTCTTTATTTTTAAAAAATTACAATTATTAATATCCCGCTAATATGAGGGTACCCATTCGACTTATCTTGAATTTTTTGTACCCATACATTTTTAATTCAATTTATGTAATCACGATAACATTGTTAAAAGACTATAAAGAATTTTGAAAAAATTATGTAAACCGACAAAAATCAATATTCATTAAATATAATCTCATAATATCTGCATGTATTTTATCATAAAAAAGTGTATATACATATAAATTAATAATTAAAAATTCTGCAATGGTAGGATGTCCAATACCTAATATAAAAATTTTAAAATAACAGTTAGAAAATTAAATATACACATTCGTAACCATATTTTTGTTAGAGTAATCATCAAAAAATTAGCAAATTATTTGTATAAAACTTAAATTTGTTTATTTAATAATTTGAATTTAAACAAATAATAATTATATATCCATATCAATCATATAATATTAAATTCTTATTTAGTATTATTCTATTATTAAGACAGTACTATTAACATTACTATTATTAGTGGGAGAACATTTAATAAAATAAAGAAAGCGAAAATTGTAACCTAAAATATACCACTGAATTAATTTTACTTGACTTTAAAATGGCACCAACTGCCATTGATTCATTAACAAAATTATTACTACTAATAACTGCAGACGAGAAAACCCGAGATTAATTCCAATCCTGTACAAGAATCTCCGAAGAGACACCAAACTAGACTTCGCGAATGAATTTCATGAAAAGCGACGAGGAATAATTCTCCATGATGAAAATAACTTCGATTTTTCATCGGTACAAACCACGTAATCACTAGTATCCATCTGACGCGAGAGACAGCGATATGAGGCCTTTGCATATAATAAATTTTTCTCTAAAATATATTGTAATTTTATAATGTTAAAAATATAAATGTCAAAAAGCAAATAAGAGTTAATATTTAGCCATTGCCTCAGTCAAAGCTCGAATCTTTATGACTTATTTTAATAAATTTGTTTTTTTTACTAAATACGAAGAAAAAAAATGACGATTATTCTAAACATCAAATTTTTAATAAGAAATTACTTAAAATTATTAATGACTTTTTGATATACAAAATAAAATCTAAATAAAAAAATGTTTTAAAATTAAATATTTATCAAACTTATTAAATCAGTAAACAATTTTTATTATTATGTTTTGTCGATTTCGTATAATTTGCATCAATTACGCAACAATTTGATTTACTATGACAAGATAAATGCTATTTGTATTGAATAGATATTCAATATAGGATATATATTTTCCAGTAAATGTATAATTAATTACTAATCCGGGAAAAATGTTTTACATATAATTATATATAATTATATAAAATTATATACAATATAATCATATAAAAAATTGACATATTTCATATATAATTATCATTATATAGAAAATATATCCATATATATAACATTTTTTCCCGGGAATCGTTGTGCAAATTACAAAAGTAAATAACGCGTTACATAATTTGTACGTGTGTATAGAATTTTACAAAAAAGTTTAATTTCAGGATAGCTGAAAATTTAATAAAATTTGAAATTAATTTGGTTATTTTCATATTCGATCATTAGAACGGGATGTTGATTAAATAAAACTTAAAATTAATTAAAAATTTTATTCAATTTTTAATCCCTCATTTCCAATTATCAAGTATGTACATATGACATGTTTAATTCTACTTGTCTATACTTATTACCTACCTATATATAGTCCCTACCTACCGTCCATACTTATTGTCTTACCTACCCGTATTTTCATTTATTCGCGGATACCTATTTTCATCCGTGTATTCTTACCTATATTACTTCATAAATGTGCAATATCATCGCGAATATAGTACGTTAATGGCTGCGTTCAGAGAAAATAAATTTCCAATTATTGTAAAATTCTTCAATACAATTGGTTCTTGCTTTTGGTTCCTTATGGATTTAAATGTACAAATTATGTAGAAGAATTTTACAACAGTAGCAAAGCTGCTTTCTCTACTGAACGCTGCTAATGTCTAACCATATCCTATCGCGTAATAAACTCAGTAGGATAACTTAATTCTCGGTAAAAAATTTTTTATACATAAATATTCATAAATATGTATAATCATCTATGAAATATGTCCACATATTCATACATCCTTCTTTCTTTTGTAAAATTACTTTTAATGTAATAAAAATAATAATAGTAATGGGAAAACATTAAAAATAATTAAGAGCCATTTTCATACTGTTTGTTTTAGAAAAAAATCAAGTTTCAAATCAAAGAAATATAAAAGAATTACTTATGTATAATTATATATAAAATTATGCATAATTGTGTATGAATAATTTTTTATACATTTTCCCAAACTTATTTTTTTCTAAAACGAACAATGCGAAAATTATCTTTTTAATTATTTTTAATGTTTTCTATTACATTACTACTATTATTTTTATTACATTAAAAAGTAATTTTACAAAAAAAAAAGAGATGTATGAACATATATGAGCATACTTCGTATATGATTATACATATTTATGAATATTTATGTTTATATATATTTATACATATTTATGCATAAAAAATTTTTGACCGAGTCGCGATCATACTAATAATAAATAAGCAATAAGCAATAACATAATTAAAATAAGCTCTTTCAATCTTTAAAATACAAAAAAAAATTAACAAATAACAAGGCTAATAAGAGTCATCGCGAATAATTAAACGCAAGTTTGGTAAATTAAAAAAAAATCTACAAAACTTGCGCTTATCCGCGCTGTCTCTCATTAGCTCTGTTGTTTGTTGATTTTTTTTATATTTTAAATAATTCTCAAAAAATATAAGAACTCGCAATTTGCGAGTAAATTACCCTCCCAAATATTCACTTTATCTTTTATAAACTTAGATTGGCATCACACACCAATCTACCTCTCAATGAGCAAAATGTCTAAAATCGACACATAAGACAACTTTAAGATATCTTTAAGAATTCTTTGAGAAACATCTTTAACATATTTCATAAAGAATTCTAAAAGATATCTTAAAATTGTCTTACGCGTCGATTTTAGGCATTCTGCTCATTGGTCTCGTAGATATTCTCTTCTTTCTTCTGGCCAGATTGAACTCACCTTTCGTTGTTCCTGACCAACATTCTGGCTTCATATGCCAGAAATCGACAAGGAGAAATATTCCTTTTTGCTGCCGACTATATATCGCCGACAATAAGTGTAAGACTTTACACTTTTATATGATGCGCGAAACACGAACGCGTCGCGAAGGGGCCATCATATTAATAAAATTGACTCAATATTAATATAAACAATTATCATTAATAATAATAATAATAACAATAATTCTATTAATATACAAATAAATTTCGCGTTTATTTTCTATTCGCCTTTACTCAAAATAAAAAATCTAAATATTCGATTAAAAATAAATTTAAATTAAAAAATCTTTATATCAATAACGTTTTTACTTCAAGAGTCTCGAATATTAGATTAAACTTCTTAATGTCCAATTTTTATAATGTAATTATAAATTTTATAATGTAATCAAATAAACTTAATTTAAAAGTAAATGACTGAAAATGATTGAAAATTACTAAATCGATTATCATCCGGTAAAATTCAAGACCTATGTACGTATTTTTAACGATTCGAACGATTCGTTTCTGAATCTCATCTCAAAACATGCGGAGATGAGAAATTCAGATGAATGATGTAAAATCCGAAAAGAATAATTTTCCCTTACTTCAATAAATAAATCGAATTTTGTATTATATATTATTAAAATCATTTTTTTAATAATTTATTATTTCAAAATTAAGTATTTTAAGTGCAAACTCTGAACGCGATTTTAAAATAATTATAAGATAAAATCTTTACATTTCTTGATAAAATGTATATTGGATTTTACATCATGTTACTACTTTAACTGGTATAAAATCCAGTTACTACATATGGGTAAGTTATAAAAAATTAGGTTGAAGTAAGTGCATTGAAATAAATAATAATAATTAATAAACGTAAAATGTCTTTTACAGAAAAACGAGATTAATAAATTATATGCTCTACATTAAAATCTTTGCTGTCATTTCATTAGTAAGATGTATACAAATAAGTATGAAAAAAAGAAGGAATTTCTTAGAAAACAGTTCATATTATATGTATATGTATATATATATATATATATATATATATATATATATATATATATATATATATACGTATAATGTATTTGTAATATTGCTTTTCTGCACCAACTTGTATAAAACTTAATCCTGAATGAATATTTGGGAATAGGATAGATAGAAAAAATAATAAAATAATATTTATTAAACTGTAATAATTACTTTTCTATATAATGGTATCCATAGATAACAATTTCATATTTATTATTTTATATACTCTTTATATTTTTTAATTTCTCGTATTTCATATATTTCAAAAATGCGAATACTTTATTCTTTTTAACTTCCAAGTGTTATTTTAATAAAATTATTTTTTGTTATATTTTTGAGATGAAATTACTTAATAACAAAGCGTTCACATTAATATGTATAAATTTACAATTAATATACAAAATTTGAGCTAAATTTAATAATAATTAGAATTCAAAGTGTCTCGATAAAAAAATTTTTCATGCATAAATATGTATAAATATGTATAAACATACATAAATATTCATAAATATGTGTAATCACGAAATACATATTCATATATCTTTTTTTCTTTTGTAAAGTTACTTTTTAGTATAGAAATAATAATAGTAAAACATTAAAAATAATTAAAGGGTTAATTTTCACATTGTTCGTTACAGAAAAAAAACAAGTTTGAAAAAATGTAAAAAAAAATCGCTCATATACAATTATGCATAATTTTATATAATTATACTTAAGTAATTATTTTACATTTCTCGAACACGATTTTTTTCTAAAACAAATAGTACAAAAATTACCCTTTTAATTATTTTTAATGTTTTCACATTACTATTATTATTTCTATCGCAAAAAATAATTTTACAAAAGAAAGAGGGATGTATGAACATGTATGGACATCATATTTCATATTATATGATTATACATGGATAATTATATATATTTATACATATTTATACATATTCATGCATGAAGAATTTTTTTACTAAGTGGGTGTAATGTGACATAAATTTTACAGTGCATGTATAATAAATAATAATACTATGGTATCCAGGATTAAGTTTACCCCAATCTGTTATTACTTATCCATTTTAAGGCAATGGATGTATGGAAAGCTATACATACAGTTATCCGTATATTTATAATAAATTTATATGCATATGCATCTATAGATATATAGTAATTAACAATATTGCCACACATTCGTTACCCCAATAAAAAAAAGCATTAATTTATCACTCACCAATCCGATGCGCAACAGCGGAGTTATATCAGCAACGTCGCTACGATGATTCTACAACAAAAAGAATATAAAGTCCAAATTAAAACAGAGTAAAAAATCAACCAATATTTCAAAAAATATTTACTAAATATAATGCAAAGTTTTTTTGAAAATAAAATCACATAATATTCAAAATATATAATTTTTATAAGCATCGAATTTTTTAATTCACCGTTCACTTATATTTATAAAAATAATTATACATTTTCTTAAAAATACATATTTATAAAATTTGAAAATAATTTTAAAATAATCCTTTTATTCTAATTATTATTTTTAAATCATTCAAATGAAACTACTCAAGAATAAATTTAACGGAAGAAAGATACTGATGTTACATAAGTAAAAAAAAAAAAATAATATTTACCGCAAGGTTGCTCCGCCGGTGCCTGATGCCTCTCCCAGACCTCCTCCTCCTCTCAGAACAGGGTTGACATCCTATCGCACAGGACACTCGCGTAAAACACTCGCGAATAATGGACTATAATCGCGCGCGGACTATAATTTGAGTCCGATTACTTGAACGGCACTCCCGAACAAACGCGCGACGCGACGAACCGGCTGCGGTTCGTTCATTTTCAAATAAATCGGCGACGAGAGTACGTTAGCTTTCCCTTTGAATTTTTACACGAAGAGAACGATTTTCTTCAATATCTAAAAATTTATCTAGATATATCATTCAGATTCGAAAGTTTTTAGATTTGAGAAAAACCATTCTTTTCGTATAAATATCCTCTGGGTACTGAGCCCTCCCACCATGTCAAGGTGTACCCGTGAGAGGGAAGATAATCTGAAAAATGTAATATATAGCTATTATCTATATTACTATGCAATTACTATGCAATCGGTTAACTTTTAGAAACGAATATCAAACACACGTCTACAATTTTTGTTATCATTGTAAAATAAATTCAAAGCAGATAAAAGAGTTGAATCATTTATTTATAGATGATATCTGTAAAATGTGATTAGAGTCAATGAAATGGGTTAGAGATTAATAAAAAAAAAGAAATATTTCTTTTGTATTATCGATAAATAGTTTCAAAGTTACATTTAATTTTAAACGGATCATATAACAAAAAGTGCACAAAAACAAAAAATTAATTAAATTATTACACTATATTAATCGTAAAAATAAGAATTGTGTTATTTGCATGAGAGTATTAATGTTGCTTTTTATGACTCATGTGATACCGATCGTACAAACAAGTAACCGTGTCGCGCGCCGCTTTTCTTCACATTTCTTTTTGAAATATATATAATAATAATCGCAAAAAATGCTAGATATAATACGAAATATATTATATGAATATTCACATACTATGATTACACATAGTATAATTAATTATTCATTAAGTACAACGTATTATATTTGGCATTTTTCGCGATGAGATTTCAAAAAGTAAAAAAGAGTCGCACGCGACATGATACGACCTACTTCTACGAATCTCGGTAAGAAAATAACTGCGTGGAAAATAACTACGAGTAAACGTAAACATGACGCGTCGCTCCGTGCCACCCCGTGCCATCCCCACCCCAAGGTCGCGCCAACCGTTGAAATATTAACGCGTTATTACGAAGTAAAATAATATATTCTTAACTTTTCAATGTTCTCCGATTAATGAATCAATTTCTTATATGTATCTAGTCTTAGCGGCGTGAATCGTTTAAGGTGATAATATAATTATATTGTGATGACACCGAGGAATATATTTAACATTCATTTTATAATTTTAGGTATTTCATATTAATATTACAATGTGCTGACAAAAGACAAGAAATAAAAAAAAGGTTTTTAGCATGATTTTTCTTACATAAATGCTCACGTAAAGTACTTTTGACATCTCAGCATCTACATCTCAATTTATATTGCTCTCTTTTGTGATTTACAATTAAATAAAGATTAATAATATGTCATATATGCTTTAAATAAAGATAAATACAAAATTTATTTAAAATTATGAAACAATTTTGACTAAATAGAATAATAGCATGCATCTAACAATAAGAATCTCATTTTTATTGTTAGTTACCGCGAACGCACGAAATTTTAAAATATTCATGAGCTGCGTATGTGAGTAATGAATATAAGAAATAAAGGAAAAAAGTGCAATACAACCTATAATCCTTTTTAATCCTTAATACTCCTTAGTTTTAGGTAACCTTATGTATGTTCGCGTTCGTAGATATCTAATTGCTATTAATTAATGCGACACGCGGAGCGACTCGAAAACACATACGTCTCTCTCCGAGATCGCCGAGCGAATGCCAAAGTGATGACGTAGTCAATCACCGCGCCGCACGGTAAGCTCCCCCTTCCTATTCGCCGCGTGACGCGTTACCTCTCCCCTCACTGTTCGCGCGTTCGCCGGGCGAATACCCTACTATTGAGCATGAAAAATATTCACGGTTTATTTTTTCAAATTCATATTTTACATGATTTTGACAAACGGATACCGTCGTACATTTCGCATTTTGCTTTGTGGCATCTCTGGCATAATCCTATATTATCTGCATGGTTCTTTTAAACGTAATTAGTAATTATTCGCATGGGGTATTTTTGATATTCCAACATTATGTCTCAATTTTCATTGTTCTTTTTAATAATTCATTCTTAAATAAAGGTTGATAAACTATTCTATATACACACATTCTTTATATATAAAGATACATGCGTATTTTCTTAATAGCGTGAAACAATTTGTGCTAAATACAGGTTTGGTTAAAAGTACTAAATATCTTGTTAATCGTTATTTAATTATTCATTTAATAAATTAATTTAACTACTTTTACTGCAAATTATTCTGTGTTTCAGAAATTCTTTAAACGTACGTATAATAAAATATAAAATAGGTATATATATATATATATATATATATATATATATATATATGCAGAAGTATTTGTTGTAAATATACAACTTTACAAATTCTTTTTAAAGTTGCCAAAATATACGTAAAAATCGTTTAATAATTTTTACATACTTGTAAAAGCGATGAAAGTATATATTTTAAATTAAAAAAATTAAAAGAGAAATTTAATATTTATTATTTTAAATAATTACATTTCTGACTTATTTAATATTTTAAATAAGTTTCCGGAACCTATTTTATATTTTATTATATGTATGTTTAAAGAATTTCTGAAACACAGAATAATTTGCAGTAAAAGTAGTTAAATTAATTTATTAAATGAAAAATTAAATAACGATTAACAAGATATTTAGTACTTTTAACCAAACCTGTATTTAGCACAAATTGTTTCACGCTATTAAGAAAATACGCATGTATCTTTACATATAAAGAACGTGTGTATATAGAATAGTTTATCAACCTTTATTTAAGAATGAATTATTAAAAAGAACAATGAAAATTGAGACATAATGTTGGAATATCAAAAATACCCCATGCGAATAATTACTAATTACGTTTAAAAGAACCATGCAGATAATATAGGATTGTGCCAGAGATGCCACAAAACAAAACGCGAAATGTACGGCGGTATCCGTTTGTCAAAATCATGTAAAATATGAATTTGAAAAAATAAACCGTGAATATTTTTCATGCTCAATAGTAGGGTATTCGCCCGGCGAACGCGCGAACAGCGAGGGGAGAGGTAACGCGTCACGCGGCGAATAGGAAGGGGGAGCTTGCCGTGCGGCGCGGTGGTTGACTACGTCATCACTTTGGCATTCGCTCGGCGATCTCGGAAGGAGATGGACGTGTTTTGCGAAGCGTACCGGGTGCTGCAATTAATGAAAATTAGATATTGACGAATGCGAATTACGTGAGGTTGCCTAAACATAAGGTATGAGATTCTTATTGTTAGATATTTCAAATTGTGGCTTTTTATCACTTTGAATCGTATAACTCTGTCATTTTCGTATTACTCCGCATTCTCTATGGGAAAAATAACAGATAAATTATATTAAAATTATATATCTCTAAATGTATGTACATACTATTTATACGTATTATTCTATTTAGTCGAAATTGTTTCATAATTTAAAATAAATTTTGCATTTATCTTTATTTAAAGCATGTATGACATATTATTAATTTTTATTTAATTGTAAATCACAAAAGAGAGCAACATAAATTAAGATATAATGTTGAGATGTCAAAAGCACTTTACGTGAGCATTTATGTAAGAAAAATCACGCTAAAAACTTTTTTTTACTTCTTGTCTTTTGTCAGCACATTGTAATATTGATACGAAATATCTAAAATTATAAAATGAATGTTAAATATTATATATTCCTCGGTGTATCACAATATAATTATATTATCACCTTAAACGATTCACGCCGCTAAGACTAGATACATATAAGAAATTGTTTCATTAATCGGTGAACATTAAAAAGTTAAGAATATATTATTTTACTTCGTAATAACGCGTTAATATTTCGACGGTTGGCGACGCGACCTTGGGGTGGGGATGGCACTGGGTGGCACGAAGCGACGCATCATGTTTACGTTTACGCGTTTAATTTTCCACGCAGTTGTTTTCTTACCGAGATTCGTAGAAGTAAGTAGTCATGTCGCGTGCGACTCTTTTTTACTTTTTGAAATCTCATCGCGAAGAATGCTAAATATAATACGAAACGTACTTAATGAATAATTAATCACTAATAATAGTATTATGTGAATATTCATAAAATATATTTCGTATTATATCTAGCATATTTTGAGATTATTATATATTGGGTCATCTAAAAAGTATCCGCGATTTTTTGTCACTAGATGTGTGTTGATGGTCATATGTCTAGTGACAAACTACCGCGGATACTTTTTAGATGATCCAATATTTCAAAAAGAAATGTGAATAAGAACAGCGCGCGACACGCGCGCGGCTACTTGTCTGTACGAACGGTATCACACGAGTCATAAAAATAGCAACGTTAATAAATACTTTTTAATAATCAAATATGCAAATAAACGAGCAATTGGAACGCAACTTGTGTCGCCGTGTACATGAAACTCGAAAGTGTCTAGGGATTATTGCAATTGAAAAGCAGCCACTACATTGCACCCCAGTGATCCCAGTGCAGACAGTGTAGCTACAAAGAACAAACGTCGAGTTGAACGAGTCTTTCGGACTCTTCTCAAAAGATCATTGTTGTTATAACATCCTGTGTTCCAACATCCTGTTTTGTTTTTATGATTTTTATATTGATCGCGGCGAGAATGTGAATGTGAAAATTGCCGTGACAGAATTACGTAAACGTGACTTATCAGTGAAAATCACAGTGTATAGAAAATAGCGAAAATGCAAGAGCCACGGTATATCGCGAACGCGTGTCAAGAGTATCAGGACGAATTTTACATCGCTGCTGCGAAATATTGGGACCGCATCCCGCCCACAGTGGATGGGATGCTGGGAGGCTTCGGATTTATTTCGCAGACTGACATAAAGGGCTCTACACTCTTCTTAAAATCTCTGTTCGAGGTATGTATTGTTATAATCTAATCTATTACTATCTTCGTAGTTCGTTAATCTATTTCAACATTTGCATGTTTGATAAAAAAATTGATAATTATTTAAAAGACGCCTTACAATTTCAATAAAATTATGCTCATTCGACGCGTTTTTATATGAAAGAATCCAGCAGTAAAATGTGCTCAATCTGGAGCATGCTTTGCATAATCCATATGCGCATGTGCTTAGGTATTTCTCACTGTTTATTTGTCTGCTTTAAAAATACGAATTCTCTGCTTTAAAAACGAGTTCTCTAGGTAATTATTCAGAAAACGCTCCTCATCTTTAATTTCAATGCAATTATGATCATTCGATGCATTTTTGCATGAAACGACAGAATCTGGCTGTAAAATATGCTCAGTCGTGCAAAGCGAAATATTAATCATTAAAGTTGACCACTATTGGGATATAGTTTACGAAACCTATCATATTGATCTAATCAACCTAATAATGAATTGCACATATGCTGGGATTACGTATGCATGCTAGATTCCAAAACGATTAGATAGATCCCTGTGCAAAATAGAACACAGGAGAGCATATATTGAATATATGTATTAAATTTTCGTACTAAATAAATGAGTCTAAAATGTACTTAAAAAAAAATAGATTCAGAAAAGATTAGATCGATTCCTATGCAAGGTTTCTCTTATTATATTAATTTTGCATGAAACACATTTTACTTTCATTTGTAATTGAAACAATTCAGATAAAAATGTTGAAAAAATCAATTTTAAGAGTTCTAATAAGTTGTAGATTTAATCCTCTAACACTGACAATGGATTAATTGGACCCACTTGATTATATTCTTTATCATACACAATAAATTTGAATTATTGTTATTAAAAGACTTAGTATTTTTTTCCAGTACTTATTTAATATTTATTTAGTATTTACTTAGTATGTTTTTTTTCAGCGTCAGTATGTGTTATAGATTTTAATTCTGTTCTTTTTAGTTGAATTTCTTACATCTTTTTATCTTTTTCCTTTTTTTTTCTTTAATGTGGAGAGAAAAAAAGGAAAGATATACTATGGAAATTCAGCTAAAAATAACAGGCTTTTTGGCTTCATTTTTGGAAAGTTAAATATGCAAAAAAATGAAACATGTTAAAAAAAATTGTTCTGTTTTAGATAGAAAATCCACCTTCTAAAGCATTTGCCCTAGATTGTGGTGCTGGTATTGGTAGAATTACAAAAAACTTATTATTAAAATTTTTTAAACATATAGACCTCGTTGAGCAAAATCCAAAATTTCTAGAGGTAGCAAAGATCTCCCTGGAAAACTGTTCATCGAGAATCGGCCAATATTATCCTATTGGTAATAAATTTATCTAAATATTCTATAAGGCTGAAGTTTGTTACGACATACATATAGATATACTCGTCTTTTTTAAGGATTGCAAAACTTCTGCCCTATGCCAAATAAATACGATCTTATATGGTGTCAATGGGTATTGGGACACTTAGAAGATAATGATTTAATAGAATTTTTTAGAAAATGCTCGTGAGTTATATTTTACTCTATTATAGAAATACGAAGTCTTATTTCTTACCTTGTAATTTGGATTTGCAGATTGAGCCTGAAAGATAATGGTGTGCTCGTGGTGAAAGAAAATATCACAACTTCAAATAATATGGAAATTGACAAGGAAGACTCTTCCGTAACGAGACCAATGAAAACCTTACGGTCTTTATTTGAAAAAGCTGATCTTATTTGTATTAAAGAACAACAGCAAACTAAATTCCCGCGTGGTTTATATCCGGTTCACATGTTTGCCCTTAGACCAATAAATCAGTGAATTAGTCAATAATGCGCAATACAAATCGAATCTCTGATTACTGTAATTCCTTAGATATCTAAATTATTTTATTTAATTCTATTTTCTTAAATTATTTTAATTTACTTAAAAACTAATGTAATTTTATAAAACGAAGAAAGTCAAAAAGAAAACTCATATCGTGCATTTTTTTATACGTAGAAAGAAAATAAATATTAACTCTATAAATTCATTTTATACAAAAATGATGTTGCTCATAATTACAATAAATACATTTCGCAATCAATTGCGTTATTGCATCATTCAGCAGGAGTAAAGTCCTTTGTAAAAAAGTATAATAGTTAAGAAATTTAAAGGAAATAGACACAATAGAGAAGCTATCAGTGTCATTTTTCTTATCGCTTATTAGAGTTTCAGAAGTGGGATTAAGCTGTAAGAAGTAAGTGACAGCACGAGAAAATTTCAGGGCGCCCTGGGATTCGAACCTAGGAATCTGGGAACCGAGACCTAATCTTCTCCTTATAAGAGATATAACCGTATCTCCAGATTGCTAAACATCCATCTTCGCCATACAGTACTGATGCCGATAGTTTTTTTGTTGTGCCTATTTCCTCTAATTTCTTACAGTAGTTTACTTTGGCCGTATTTTTTCATACATAAAACGCTGATTTACGTCTTGAGGGGAAGCATTTATGAGTCGTCTTTTCACAGCATGAAAATGTTCCAAAGCGAAATTATAGAATTCATTTTCCATCTTCCATATAACCGATTGCTGGATTATGTCTACTGTTTCAGGTAGTGGATTGAGTTTTTGTGTAGTTTGTCGTAAGTGTGACTTATTATCTAAAAATTAGAAAGCATCGATGTCTTCTGATATTATTTCAACTGTGATAATGTAATAAATAAAAGATTACCATTATACCTTCTGAAGAATCCCTTCTAATTTATTTATTTTCTCAAACACTTACTATGTAAGAAGAAGTTGTACGCTCCTCTAAAAAATCGTGGTAATACATTCTCCAATACTTCTACAAATTCGTTTAACTCCTCCGTTACTCCAACCAGAAAGTAATACCTTTGTAGATTTCGTTTAGCTTCCTCTAATGCCCAGCTATTACCAATTTCCCTGCAAAATGAATAAAATATACTAATAATGGTTATTATATCTTATTGTTCATTTAAGAAAATATAAAATTGAGATAAAAGATTTATTTGAAATGTTTTGTTTCTCAAATTATTTTAAAAGAAGAAAATTTACCAACAAGCTGGATCGTGGCCACATAAAAATGGAATCTGTAGCCACATGTTATTAGGATCACAGTCAGGTTGACCACTATTTATACATTCGTCAAATGTCTAGATAAAATAATTACACAAATGTATTCCGTAATTGGTAATACAACAGAAACGAAAGGATAATTTTATTTATTTTATGAAAAAATAAATCAACGTAAAATAAATTTGTTTATGTGATACAATTGGAAAGGTGATTCTACATGAAAAAAATAAGTAAATACAGAATAAATTTTTTCACGAGATTTTCGAAAATCGATTTTAAATATTCGCTAGTACAAGTACATGTGTTCCGATTTAACACATCTCGCTAGAGTGTAGGCTACTATCTACTCACGTTTTATTGAGTAATCAAGAATAAACAAAATAGGATATTTATGTACAATGAATTTTATTTTGATTTTATAAATTGCTGAAAATGTTACTCGGAAACAAAGCCTTATATGAAAAATGTTTATTCTATCTTTTTACAATTTATTTTTTCGTGTGGACTCGTCTCCTTACCCATTGAATCACTAGTTAGAATATCTACACATATAGAATATCCTATATGTGTGTATACATACATACACGCGCGCGCGCGCGCGCACACACACACACACACACATGTGGCGAATTAATACACAACCTTTGTATCTCCATGTTTCTTCCTTATAACATGAGGTCTAAAATTATCTCCGTATCTTAAAAAGTAATAATATGATATAAATCTGTCTAAAGGTTTCCTCAATAAATTTATGTACAAAGGCATACGTTTAGTACCAAATCTGAAAAATAAAATATTCGGTAAAACAAATAAACATTTATTTTATCTTGCAGAAAAGATATAAATCTTGCTGTACCTACTTTCCAAAATTTAAAAACGCCATGTGTCCATGGTAAAATGCTGGTTTTATACTATTCCAGTTTGATATATTGTTTGCAAATTGAATCTGTACATATAACATATCTGTGTTGAGAATGAATTCTATCAAATAAAATATAGCGTATCTAAGCTTTGACAAAAAAGAAAAAAATATGTAGACAAGTAAAATATACAGACTTATTTTCTCGCAATATCATGAGATAAAGAACACTTATATCGTGCTCTATAGAAAGAATATATTTCAAAAAGTAATTATATGCTTTTAAATAAGATTCTAATGCAAAAAAAAACTAGAACACACTACAGTTAAGCAATGCATAAATATTCTTTAATTAATAATAAATATATAACGTACTTGGTTAGCAAAAGTAAGAGTGTGCATGTTATTGGTCACATTAATGTGGAGCACATGATACTTATTCTGCTTGCACAGGTCATAAACTAATCCCATGAAACTTGTGGACGCTGTTTTTGGTACTCTATTGTATATCACGATAACATCCTCTAGATCATCCTCAATGCCTCTTCGCGCCTCGGCGTGTCCATTGTCATACCTAGCATCGATTCGTGCGACAACATCATCTAGAAAGAGAATCTTGTTACTTCTGCTCAACTGCGAGCAAATCGAAACTGGCTACATTCAAAGTTACAGCTGAACACATACGGAGTGATCTGTAGCTCTCCTCCAAGTTGTTTAATCGCTGTCGCAGATAGACTATTACGATGACGAGAATTAGGATCAGAACCCATTGCGCGAATGGCAAGTTCCTCAGTATCATCTTACGTCGTCGCTCAAATCATACCTATCATCCGCATCGGCCGCCCGCGAGCGTGCCGTACCCGAAGCCGAGTTAGCCAAGAGAGCTCAAAATGTATATACGCCAGGTGTCCACGCAAAGTATCCTTCCTTTCCCGTGTGTATCAGACCCTTCTTTATAAACACGCTTATCTTTGTACGCCAACGTTCGACTGACAGCTGTCGAATTGTAACTGTAGTATACTATACAATAAGTACTTTATCTATGTCGTGGCCATTGACAAAATCGAACAAAGCGTATGATTTTTAGGTTAGAAAATCACGCGAAAATATCCTGCGAGCTGCGAGAAACTTGACTACGATTGGTATTTCTGCCATTCATTTAACTTTCCGCATAGTTACAAAAGTCGGTAAGAATATCTTAAAATAAAATAAATTATATAATCTGATAAATATATATACATTAGATTATATATAATATAGCGAAAATTAAAAATTGTATTGTTTGGACGCTCAGAAAATATTCATAGTCGAAAAATTTAGCCTCTAAAATTTGGAATATACCCGAAGCTCATTCGTTTTGTTAGAAAAGAATGTATTCATTATATAAAATTGCTAATTAGTTTATTTTCTACAAATAAGGTTTTTTTTATAAAAAAATTTTCTTGTATTAGTACTTTTTGCACTCATTGTATATGTATATGTAATATGTAGGATGTTTCATTTTAATAAAAATTGTGAAATATCTTGGAAACGAATTAACACAAAAGTAGTTCAGATAAAAGTTATATTCATTTAAAAAAAAATTGATTTTATATATTCCCTTCCAAACTATATCTTGTCTGAATTAAGTATTTTTATGTCCATTGCTTTGTTTTCAATACATTTCTATTAAAATGAGACACTCTATACATAATAAGTACAAAAAAAGTATTCATATAAGGAAAATATCTTTAAAAAACCATATTTTTAGAAACAGCCATTTTTATTTATGAGACTGGTATAACAAGCCAGAGGCTTAACATAAGAAGAAGAAGAAGAAGAAACTATTTTTGCTGAATATACTTATTTGTTAATAAATTGCTAAGTAATGTTTATTTTCTATAAGGCTTTTTTTTTATAAAGCCGCCCTTGTATGAATACTTTTTGCATTCTAGCACACATTCTGTATATATGCGTATGTCATAATATATAATTAACGATTATTTTATAGGAGACACAATGATTGAAGTAACAACATTAAGAATATTAATGTATACGTTTTATAATGAACTTTAGGGTAAAAAAGGTTCGAGTCTAGTACATATATGATCGTGATTAACAAATAATTCCTATAAATACACAGTCGCAGATCTGTTTTTTTTTTAGCACAATATATCACAAATCTCATTATCAATTTATTAAATAGTTCATATGATATCTATATAATTAATACGTAGGTATACATTAATTACACATATTAATTGTTATTGATTTATATACATTTTTATGCACTAGAGCGGTGTTACGACATCGTGCATTGCGTACCTCCATGTCCACGCCCTCGCTACCTCCTCGAACTTTTCGCGATCGCTCATATACATTTCTCCTAATTCTGGTTCCATACACACCTATTAATAACAGTATTATGTTAATAATAATATCAGTATTAACTTAAATATATTATTGCTAATCTTGATAAGTATATAAACATAATATATATCAATATATAGCATCAATTTTTAGATTAATTTTAATATTAAAATTTTTTATTTTATATAAATTGAAATAAATAATTAAAGTAAATATTTAAAATATTTTTATCGAACAGATTGATTCTAATTTTAAAATAATATACTTACTTGGCAGTACGGATCCGTAAGCAGACTCTGTACACTAATAAGAACTTTAGATATTGTAAGAGCTAGCGACCAATTATGATGTATCGAATCAATACCAACATCTCCATGTCTTGATACATTTGGGTGAAGTATTTTTGTTAGAAATCTCACTATGGGTGGGCACATGGGATAACTATAAGAAATGTACATATGTTACATAGAACATTGATAATATAATATAAAGCAAGAATTGTTGTATTTTCTTGTGTCCATGAATCCAGAATTCCATAAGTAATTTGAAAATAAAGTTCTAATTTTTATATTATAATTTATTGAAGTCTTTTTTAAGATATTCTTACAATTAAATTAAAAAAATTTTAACAATTTTGTAATAGAAAGAAGAATCCTATATGTATATAAAGTAGTATGTAGTAAGTTTCTTTTAATATAATATATACCTGAACGGTACTTGTAGATATAGATAAAATAATCCTCCCTCATATGGACTTCCTACTGGTCCTGTGATGGTGGCTTGCCAATGACAACACATATGATCAAGAGGCATCGCCTCAATGCCTTCAGGTGGATCGATTCTTAAGCTTTTGAGTTCGCTGCGCAACCTGTTTCTCCGCCAAGAGTTTTCCTCCATCCTAGCAGGTCTCGATCGCAGGGAGGTCTGCGCCAAGCATGTCCGACATGGAGCTGAAGAGGCCAGATGGTCATATACCTTGTACCAATTTTTAATGCAGCCAATGGGCTTGTACAAAGGCCAGCGTAATTTCACATGTTGCTTCCATTGCAACTGTGTAACGTGTGTTGATAGCAGGCCGCACCATCGTCGACAAACATTTGCTGCCGACCATAAGCTGATGTCATCGAGATGCGAGAAGATGGCGAGCAGCACTTCAGGAGGCAGTCTTTCTACCAAACCTGGCTCGTTGATGGGTTCATGTTCGATGTGTTTGTGATTCGATAATATCTCCAGCCGTTCCGATAGATTATAAGGTCGCGACGGCTCACCTACATCCTCGTATACTCTATAATTCCAATGATATTGCCCAGGTTCATTGTTCTGACCATCGTGACCCAGCGCAAACATCTCTGGCATACTTCGTAGATTTTCTTCCACTCTATCATGTACATTTAGATCGTTTCTGTTAGCACAATTCTGGTGGCAGTCAACTCTTGTTCGGCAGACCATACTCTGCAGGTCGAGATTCACATCGCGCGATGCTGAAGCATTTCGCGCAGATCCTACTACGCATATGTCAACGGAATTGCTATTTGAATTGCTCTGGAGCATGTGATAATTGCATTGAGGCGTCACGTTTTGATACTGCGGATAACATCTGCGTGAAATGTTTGCATTATGATTGAGTGGATTCTGTTGTGCGTTTGGAATATTAGGATTGACACTCTGCGGAGAATTTTGCTGTTGTTGACTAGTTCTTCTCTCATGATTATAATATAGATCGGTTGGCTCGTCATTTCCTGAATCTTCATCATCTGTTTTCTATTTTGAAAAAGCATACACATATATAAGACTAACAATATTATTAATAGTACATAAATAATAATCTCTTAAATGATATGCCCGGAAAAATTTGATAAAATCTGTTATACTGATATACATCCAGGAATAGTTCAGTACTGAACTTTATGCTCAATGTATTTTATAACCTAGAAGATCCCTATCTATTCCTAACAAGTCACAAGTAGTTTATAGATTTGATGAAAATGTTACTGCAGATCATATTCATAGTGTGTTCTCGTTTTAAGATTGTTTTTCTTAAGATGTAAATATGGTTCTGTGATTGGCTTATGACATCTCAAGACTGTATTTAAAATCGTCTTAAATATAAGAAATAACCATGGATATTAGTCTTATAGTGTATTTTCATTATTTTTACTGCAAAGGAGTTAATAAATCATATGCTTTAATAAATGATTTATATTAACTAATCATTTATTAACATTTATTCATTGAATAAACATTTAAAAATGTATATATATATATATATATATGTTTATATCTATATGTACATATATATATATATATATATATATATATATATATAGTATATACATACCATTATATATAGTACATATTTCATATTATGTGAAGTTAAATAATTATCAAATTTATATGATATTGTACCTCACTGAAGATTGGCATCTGGAGCAGATCAACATCATTAGGAAAGACAAATGCATGACATGTTGCACAGACTGGTTCCTCGAAACATGGTCCATAATATCCATTACAAATATAACATGCAGTTGTCTACAAATTAAAAAAAAAACTTACATATGAATACATAAATTTTTATTAAAATATAATAAAAAGAAAACTATGAAATGACACAAAAATTTTAGTCGATCCATTATTTACAAATACATATATACTTATAACAATCAAGTTATAATAGGATAATGATTGTTTTAACAATTAATCATATAATGTCAATAAATTTCTCGCACAGGGAAATAATTTATATAATAATAGATATAAATCGTCCGATATCTTTATCTTTGTTACAAAATCGCGACACTCGATCATTAAAATGTACGCAAAAGTATTGGCAAAATACGGTAATACTCGAAAGAAAAAGAGAGGAAGATAGAGCGGAAATTGGCTTACCGAAAATTGAAATTCGGGACAGGGGACGTATTCGATCGACTCGACAAAATCGTCTTCTAGATTTAGACTAAGACTCAAGTCACCATTCTCGCTTATTTTCTCGCTGTTACCGTTCTGCGTGCAATCAACAATCTTATCACCTGCCATTTTGTAACAATCATTCGCGAAATGTATGTAATGTAATGTGATGTATGTATGCATATACCATGCGGGCGGTGCAATTCTTTCAGTGCTGCCAAACCAGCAATGAGAAAGTCACCAGATTTTTCAATAGAAATAGGGCGCTTTTTCTAATTGTAAAATTACTGAACACTTTCGTGTACCAGAGTATTAATCATGAAACTTTATCCCTAGAATGGAAAGTGAAAATTGGAAAATTTTTACCATTAAAATTAATGAAGAAATTTTTCACTTTCCATCCTAGAAATAAAGTTTCATGATTGATACCCAAAGAGAAAAATATAAGGGGGAACATGAGGGCCTTTTTCCTGTAAAATGTGACGCGTAGCCAATAAACTTATAGCTCCTAACATGTTCATTGGTTAACGCATTTTGCCGTGCGGCAAACATTCCCGCGTCCAGTGTGCAAAAGCCATAAGCTTATTGGCTACCGCTTGACGCTTCAAACAAAACACAAACTTCATATTTTGCCGCGCGGTAAGCGTTTCCACGTTCAGCAGCGTCCAGTGTGCAAGAGCTATGAGACTGGATTGTTCTACTTTTCGGTAAATTTCAACTCACTGTCTTATTTTCTTACTCTATTATGCTCTATTATTATTCTTATGTTTGTCTAGTAAGTAATTATCACAGATTTCTATAACTAGATATATCAATGTAATAGAAAGAGATGAATCTGATTCCGCATCCTGCGCTGTCCTTGTTTCAGGGCGCATTCCACTTAACTTCGCAATAGTCGCGAGCATCATTTCATTTTGTTTGAAAACGATAAGGACTTGGGTTAGAATAGGAAGATGTTCAACAAGAAAACAAACGAAACGTAACATCTATCAATTAAGTTTTACCATATAATATAAATTAAGGGTAAGTTTGTACTAATATGCATATTTTTTTTACATATGTATGTATATATTACAGTGGCGTGCAAGTTTCTATTCATATATATATATATATACATATATATATATATATATATATATAATTTTTTCTAAAAAATATAATTTTTCAAGATCACATAAAATTTGTCACCTTTTAAAAATTGAATTATATGATTTTTAAGATGACTGTTTTATAATTATTCTGCATATAAAAAAGTTAATCCTATAGAGAAATAGCTTATATACATATTTTATATTTTATACGTATATAGAGTGGCGTGCACAAATTTCCAGCCAGTAACATTTAATTTGTACTCTAATTTATAAAAAGTGCCTGATAAAATTTTGATCATTGTCAGGTGTACAACAAGATTTCGTTATTTACATCTTATATACTAACACTCGATAATGATTAAAATTTTATGACTTTTTTTTATAAATTAGAATACAAAATGTCTGGCCGGAAATTTTTACATGCCACTGTATATATGTATAAAATATAAAATATTAACTTTCTTATATGCAAAATAATTAAAATAAATAAAATAATCGTATTAAAAATCATTTAATTTTAAAAGACTATAAATTTTATATGATCTTGAAAAATTATATTTTTTAGAAAATAAACTGTTGAGATTCGTTGATATATATGGTATATATTATATATATATGTGTGTGTGTGTGTGTGTGTGTGTGTGTGTGTGTGTGTGTGTGTGTGTGTGTGTGTGTGTGTGTGTGTGTGTGTGTGTGTGTGCGTGCGTGTAATATATGTATATAAATTTTATATATAAGTATACCGATGAATCTGCATACAAAAGTATTAAATTAATGCTATAAAGAAATCAATGGCTTTATGATATTATATTTTATATTTTACTGACACACGTTATGACGTCTAATATACATATATATATATATATATATATATATATATATATATATATATATATATATAGCTAAAATATTTTCTCAATTGAACAATTTTTTTCCAAATGCAATTGGACAAATATATGGAGATAATTCGCCGTATCATTATTATTTTGCTGAAATACTACACCGAAATAAATTTGCGCAAAAAATCACTATTTTAGAAAAGATCAAAGTTTCTGTATCTGTTTTTATTATAAATATAATGATCTATATAATTGCAGATCACAAATTTTATGCAAGATTTTGTCATAATTTCGTAAACCTATTGGGAAAAATCTTAACCAATGTTGAGAATATTTTTCATATAAATACTTTTCATATAAGCAAATGCGATTGAAAGAGATCGTATGACCGCTTGAATATTCTTCAGCAATTTCTTCGCGGAATTCAAACTAAAAATATTCCCAATAGGAAATAGAGCTCCTAACAATCGAAGCTGGATCGTACTTAAATAATTCAATGTGAATTTATATATATATATATATATATATTTATATATATATATATTAGGTGTTGGAATTAATTCGTAGCGTTTTACAAGTGATGGGAAGTACTTTCATTAATGTATTTTTTAATGCTCATGTGAAATAAATAACATTCTTTCATTAAAAAACGCTACGAATTAATTCCAACACCTAATATATATATATATATATATATATATATATTACATACTCAAATTCTGTTAAACTGCACGCCAAATTGATTTTTTGGCCTTGAAACGCTATACCGACAGAATTACCATAGTATTATCACAAATTAAATTATCTAGTAATTTAATAATTTGATGTTTTTAATATGTTTATCAGCATTATTAAGATCTTTCTAAGATATCTATGAGCATCAAACTATTAAATTGCTAGGCAATTTAATTTGTGATAATACTATAGTACTATAGTATAGTATTATAGTAGTTTTGTCGATATTGTGTTTCAAGATCGAAAAATCAATTTAGCGCGCAGTTTGGCAGAATTTGATGTGTAGTATATAAATTTACATCAAATTATTTAAGCACCTGCAAAGATCCAGCTTTGATCGTTGAAGTAGGATTTCATTTGTCCATTTTTGTCGTACGACAAATGTGTGCAGGACAGAGAGATCCTCAGATCTCTTTATTAGACTCTATCTTATAGCTAATCAACAGGCTTAAAAAAATTTGTCATACGACACAAACACACAAATGAAATCCTATCCTTACGAGATCCTATTTCCTATCAGTTGTATATTTACATGAACGATTCAATAAGATTCTTATTGTTGATATTACTGTAAAAATATTGCGTTGAGTTATGAAACATTCATGACACTAGAAGATAATGAAGATTATCTCGACGTTATACATAGTTTGATCTGAAGATAAAGGTGTTTCTGTAATTTCAACAATAATTGTAGTAGCACTTATATGTATTAAAAGAATCGATTTATTAGTCGACAAAACGATAAGTCTTGCAATTAAAAAAAAAACAAAATAATTAATGAAAACTAAATGATATATAATTTATGATTTTAAAGTAGCATTATAATATCATTTTATGTTTGCTTACATTTAGAGATTCAATCGGTTTTTAGAAAATAAAGACTAACAAATAAATTAATAGTTAAAATAAAAGTAAAAGATTAAGAAGACATGCTTGTATTTTATTTTTTATTACAGATAAAATACATATGTTTTTTTTTAGAAAACAGCTGTAGCTTATTTATACATTTTATTTATAATTATTGTTACTAAAGTCTGTTATTCAAGAGAGTTCGTATGTATAACGCATCTGTATTACAATCACCAAGGCGGTCACAATTGACTTATAGAACTGAAAAATGTGCTTTTATTGTACAATAAAATTAATGAGTTAATGAGAACAATTTTGCAAAACTGTATTAACTGTGAAACAAGTTTTGTGTAAAATAATAATAATAAAAAAATATATAATGCGATTAATTGAAAAAAAATTACTTGAATATCTGTGATGACTATTTAGATACATTTATACATTTTCCGGAAGACTGAATATATTATGTTTGAGTTATATTTATACTTTTACTATAAATGTAGAACGTACCCGGCGAACAAAATCATAACCAAAGTTGAAAACTCCCATGCCAAATTTTATCTCCCTCTGTTTTATTTGCAGTATAAATTGTAGAGTCTAATATAAATCAACAATTGAATGAAGAATAAAGTTAGGTACGAATAACTATAGATAGTCAAAATTCTATATGAAATTATGTAGTAATTATTTACTTGCTCACGTAGGTCTTCATCAAGATTATTATTGGATAATTTGTAAAGAATTGCTATTGTCTCGTTTGCCTGAAATTATTATTAATATATTAAAATTTACAGTTAATAAATTAAAGCTTGGAGTTAAATTGAAAGTTTTATTCAAAAGGAATAAGATCAAGTAACTTAAAAAAATAATTAAATTATTCAACACGTATTAATATATTTGTTATTTGCGAAATTGTTAATTCTTTTTGCTTATTATAATTACTTAAAGCTTATAATTTATCATTACCTTATAGTAGATAGTTTGACAGATATGGTTTAAAGTTAGAATCATGATGCTATATACGATGCCCCAAATATAAATAAATAAACTATTTAAAACCTGTCCTAATATTATATCTTTATTTATATATATAGTATAAATTTCGCGACATAGCTCTATAATAAATGCAAAGTAAGATGTCATTTGTAGTGACATTTGTATATTGAATACTTTGTTCAGCTCGCGTGATATGAGGCACAATTGCAGATGGACATGCCTGTAATTAAACCGTAATAGTTATAATTAAACGAAACACACAAAGACATGTATAAGATATAGTCTACGCAAAAATGTTTTAGTGTGGAAATCGATTAAACTTTAATTACAATTTGTAGTTTGCATATCTCACAATATAAATTGAAGTTAAAATAATATTTATATATAAGGATGTTTTATTTTAGTTGATATGGTCTGTAATAAAATTACTTTTCATTAAGTACTATAATGAAGTTTTGTTTCGTTAAGTACTTTAAAAAGTACTTTCAAAAATTTTCGAAATCAGCTATAAGAATATGCAATCAAAATAGGAGTTTTCAGTTAAAAGTTTTAAAATAATTTTGATGTGATTTTAACAATGCTATCTAAGGAAAACACTAATATTTCTGTGCCACTTATTCTACGTAACTCTACATAACTCCATATAACTATTCTAAAACATTGATGTTTTATTGTATATGTTTCATATAAAACATACACCACTAACCTTACAACTTTTATATAAAATATTTTTCCTGAAAATGCTTTCTTTTAAAAATAATAGACTGTATCAATTCAAATGAAACATCCTGTATATGTATATCTAATGTTTTTTAACAATTACATTACAATCCACATATATTTCTTGTATTCCTTAGCTTCTGTTCTCCGTTGATTGACTAATAATCTGTTTTGTCTTTTGGTACAATCTGTATCTTTTAACAGATCAAAGTAAAATACATGAATGTGTTTATTGACTTGTTGGAATCTGGAGCTAGTGTATCTGAGAATTTAATGGAAGATAACTAACTATATCTTAGATTGAAATTTATGTTTAATGAAATTTATTTATTGCTATATATACATATATTTTATTATTAATAAGTAATGAAATAACAATAAATTAAAATTTTGTATTTTTTTATTTTAATATATTACTAAACTTTTATTTTAATATATAAAACTAAAATAAGGGGATAAAAATTGAGAACGAGCACCATTTCTTATTCCAGAGACATGAAAAATTCATATATACATATATACGCAAACTTGTGTACTTATTGAGATATAATTAAAAATGTTTATTAATAGCTCAACAATTCGACGTGTTCATGCACGTATTGAATTAAATAGGAGACACTTGGAACATTTGTTGTAATTAAAAATAAAAAATCTATAGTATTCAATAATAAATATTACTTTTTTATTTTTTATTAATAAATATTTGAACTATATCTCATCAGAAACAATGGATTTGCGAATATATATTTATCTAAAGTTTATATAAAGTTTATATTATAAACTTTCACGTTTTGTAGTCTTTCGTTTTTTCTGAAGCTCATCTTCGAGGTTTATTCTTTTATTATAGGTATACCTGTATATATTTAGCATATAGAATAATATGATTTTATTATTTTTCAAACAGAATATATTTTTATTTTTAATATTACTTTATCATTTAAGCTATTTTACAATGCATTACATATACATATGTCTATACATATAACTTTAAAAAGTAAATAAATAAATTATAAATAAATATATACATATATATATTTATTATACCGACCCCAGCATAGTTCCCCAAGTCAAAGCACTTAATGTATTGACATGAAGCAAATAATTTCCCAAAAATGGAACACACATATGAGTGATGCTGAAATATTTGTAATTCAACCAAAGACTATCGCATGCATTCATGAAAAAAGACATTACAATCCATCCGATTATTATTCGAATTATCCAATTACGCAACCATTGATATTCCTTTACTGTTCCAAGCACTTCCAATGTGTCATCCACTATAGAAAGTTTACGTAAGCACATTTTTAATTCCTTTAAGAAACATTAATTTATATGTTATAATTGTGATATAAAGAGGAATTCTATATGTTGATAAAAATTAAATTATTATCAACATATGTATAGAGAATGTGATAGAGAAAAGAGAAGTTATTAAAATATAATTAGGATTTGAAGTATAAGATTTAAAAAATTATAAGGTATCTGAGCTGAATAAGGCCCACTAAAATGTATTACTTAAAAATTGTATTACTTAAAAAAACGCGCTTTACGCATAAAATAAGGTCACTATATTACAGAACGCCATTTTGCAACACGAATGTAAAAAGTCCGACGTATTTTTACTGAACATGAATCCGGTAGTAAAAATTGACTATCACGTTATCATTTTGAGAAAAAAATCTTAATGTCAAAAAGGCAAAAAACGAAGACTTTAAACTGATTTTAAAAACGTTATAACACCGACAACTAATCTTGTTGTTTAAATTAATTTCCTTAATGCCACATCAAAGTATTAACTTTCAGCTTTAAAATGCATCTTAGTTCATTTCGATATGATTTATTTTCGAGATATAGCAATTTGAAGATACAGATAATTCTTTTCTCATGTAATAGTATCTAAATAACATTATTTTAAAGAAAATTAATGTTTTAAATATTTTTTGAAATGTTTATTTAACATTCTTTAATAGAATATTGATTACGATTATTATAATATTAGCTTTCAATATCACAATTTCCCTTTACATTGTCACAAATGACTCTATATTGTAGGATTATCGCGATAAAGAACATAGGTTAACAATTTTTTTACATTTAAAATTAAAATTAAAATTAAAATTGATCATATTATCTAATTAATTTAATTTATTTATATTTAAAATATAATATTTATATAACATTTTCAAAAAAGGAATCTTTAAATTAATTAAGTAGTTACAAATTATAGAATGTTTAAGTTCAATTTTTTATTTTTCTGTCACGATAACCCATAGTGACCTTATGTATTTAAAAGATGTGCCATAGGAAGTAGATAAAGAGCTAGGAAATTAAAACCGATAGCAACACATTGTTTAATGTAATATAAACTTATGACGAAGTGTATGTATGAACCATTTTTATAATATAATAATTTACTTCAAAGTTTATCAAGTGCACATTATTTTATAGTTTAATATTATAATATATTATAATATTATTTAATTTTCTAGCTATGGAAATAGAATAAATAAGTGAATTATTTGCATTGAATATATTTTTTTTAGGAACAATAAACTCTTATCAAATAAGAACGATTTTCAATGCTATTAATTTTTAAAAGCTAAAATAACATTTAAATTATTACAAATTTAATTATTACAAATTTAAATTATTACAAATTTCCAAAGATTAAATGATTAATTATAGACCAAATTAAAAATAATTGTGATGTTTTAGAGTGGAGTAAGTCCTAAGGGATTTTCTTTTTATAATTAATAATTTTAAAACTAATTTAGAAAGATGTTCAGTTTCTTTGTCATTTTTACTTTATTTTGATTTGAGCCTTATATTCATATGCAATGAGGCCCAATATCAGAATTAAAACATTTTTTTTTTTCGTTTACTTACAAATATTCTATATAGAAGATATATTTCATTTTTGTGAGTGATGAAAATAAAGATTTTATTTTCACTTACGTTAGTATTTCCATAAATAGAATTTTAAAAAACAAAAATTAGATGGATCTTACTTGGCTCAGCTATCTTATTGGAAGTTAATTCAAGACAATAATATAAATACAAATATTAATTCTATCAAGCATTTTGAACGCAACAAATAATATATTAATACAACATATTAAAACTGATATTTATTTTTGAAAGATTTTTATAAATTAATATTTGTTTCTAACCATGAGAGATCAAAATTAATCGTCTCTATATCCGTTTCTATTAATGTAGTTTAAGTTTTATCTTAAACTAAATTTCTTTTTATGATACCCGTTTCTATCAATGTAGATTAATTTTAATTTCGGTTTAATTTGCTCTTTATTTTTTTCTAATTAAACTATGTACTGTCTCTCACAGAAGTGATATAAAAAAAGAAAAACATGAAGAACGGGTTGAATTAAGGTTAAAATTAATTTACATTGATAGAAATGGACATCAATGAAGAAAATTTCATTTAACGATTAAATGAAGATTAAAAAAATATTGAAAATTAAAAAAGATTAGAGATTTGGAATATTTTTAAAAATTCTTACCTTAAAACGGAATATGCCAACAAGCATCGACACAATCGCAGTGATCATTATTATTACACTAGTCCAAGATATGTATAGACTGTATAGATATGGAGTATAACTATTGTAAATTAGATAATAAAAGAAATACGTAAAAAGGATCGATGTGATTAAGAAATACAAATAAGTGAAATACGGTCTAGGTTGTCCAAGAGGATATTCGAACAAGCCTAAACCGCAAAACGAGCCGATGATCAATAATGGCGCCAATGCTGTTTGGATTGTTTTCGTCATGACTACTGACTAAATTTAAATCATATCTTGCTGCATGGAACACAAATGCGTTTCAATATTTTCTACAAAAATTTCAGAAACAATTTTTTTTCTTTAGATCCTTTAAGAAACTTTGCAAGAATTACACTGTAAAGTATATTGAATTGAAAGTGCTATTTGACCAGCAGTATTGAGCGAAAGAATAAATACATTTAGATAATCTAGATTAGATTGCTTTTTTCTTGCGGAATTATTATTTATACATATGTAATTATCATAAGGCGTAAATGATCATAAGTAATAGATAGCTTTGCGATATTACGTTTTTATATTAAGTTCAAATCTATTTAATCGTTACTCTTTATCTATATGATTTATAAATAAACCTTGATATGTTATACATTCTTTAAATAAAGATAAATGCAAACATTTTTTTTTAATTATGAAACAATTTGGACTAAATAGAATAATATATATGAATAGCATTCATATATACATTTAGCGATAAATAATTCAAACATAATTTACCTGTAATTTTTTTCGGATTAAGAATGAGAAAAAGAAATAAAAAGTGAATGACAGAATTAAACTATACGAAAGTAACAAAAAGCTTCAAAGCATCAATTCTTTATTAAAAATATTGTGTTATGCGGATTTCGTGTAATAAAAAGTTATAACTAATAATCGCTTATCGTATCACAATTGAAATATCGAAAATATTCATGAGTTGAGTGTGTGTGTAACGAATGTAAGAAGTAAAGCAAAAACGCAATGAAATCTATTCATCGGAGAATATTAAAAATGTAAAGGATATATATTATTTTAATTATTTTGTAAAATGCGTTAATATTTCGACAGTTAGACGCGGTCTTGGGGTTGTTGTGCGGAAGGGCGGCGTATAATTATGAATGCTTTCCAGCAAGGACACAATCAGACACAGAAAATTGTTCCATCCTTGTTTAACAACAAGGCAAACAACAAGGATGTAATGATTCACTATGTTACACAGTGTCTGATTGTGTCCTTGCTGGAAAGCATCCTTTGTTTATGAGCAGTTACTACGTAGTCATTCCCATACTGTGATTAATATGAGCAAATGAGGTAATCGCGCCGCATGACTCTCTTCTTCACAATTTTACATTTCTTTTTGAAACATAATTGCGATAAATGCTAACATGTAACGTTGTATTTTATGAAAACTCATAGTATACGATTATTAGCTTCCACGATTAGTTATTCATAAAAGGATCGAGATGACATATAATCATATATCACGGAACAGATATTTCGTACGTTTTATTTGGAACTGTCGGTAATAAAAGAAATATTCTTTTTTATTAATCTCTAGTCCATTCCATTGACTTTAATCTTACAGACATCGTAATAAGAGATTCAGCCCTTTTACCTGCTCCGAATTTATTTCGTAATAGTGATGAATTGATGAGTATTTGATATATGTATAATACATTTTTAAAAGTTTATCGATAATTACATAATAATATATAATAAATAATGGCTATATATTACATTTTTCAGATGATATTTTCCCTCTCACGGGTACGACCTTGACGTGGTGGGAGGGCTTAGTACCCGGAGGATATACACGAAAAAAATGATTTTTCTTAAGTATCTAAAAATTTTCAGATTTATCTGAATGATATATCTAGATAAATTTTTAGATAGTTGAATAAAATCATTCTTTTCATGTAAAAATTCACCGATAGGGAAGCTAACGTACCCTCGCCGCCGATTTAATTGAAATGAACGAACCGCAGCCGGTTCGTCGCGTCGCGCGTTTGCTTCGAGAGTGCCGTTGAAGTTATCGGACTAATAACTTTTCATAAAATATTCGATGGAATTGTAGTTCTACGCGAAAGACTTTGATAAATAATTAGTCCGCGCGCGATTATAGAGTATTATTCGCGAGTGTTTTACGCGAGTGTCCTGTGCGAGAGGATGTCAACCCAATTCTGAGAGGAGGAGGAGATCTGGAAGAGACATCAGACATCGGTGGAGCAACTTTGCGGTAAATATTTTTTACTTGTGTAAAATTAATCTTTTTTGCTCGTTCTTAAATCGTTTTATTTAATAATAATACAAAAATAATAATTAGAAAAAAAAAACAAAGTTACTTAAAAATTATATAAACAAAATTTTATATTTGTTTTATACTTGTAAATTTATTCTTGTTGAGATCTCTTTTAGAGATTATGTGATTATTTTATATCTAACTGAATAATAGATACAAAATTCGATGCCTATAAAAATCATATTTTCAAATTTGCATAATTATTTTCCAAAAAACTGCATACGTTCATATAATAATTATTTTTTAAAATAATGATTATTTCTTTACTCTGTTTTAATTTGGATTTTAATTTATTGCAGAATCATCGTAGCGATATTGCAGTTGTAACTCCACTGTTGCGCATCGGTCGGTGAGTGATGATTTAACATTTTTATTGGAGTAACGGATGAATCGTCATTTTATTAGTATTTTTTGTACACTGAGAAAAATGTCTGGTATTTGTAACTATAATTACATATTACTATAACTATAGTTACAAATACAAAACATTTTTCTCTCAGTGTACATACCTAAATACATCCGTTGCCTTAAAATGGATAAGTTAGAATAGATTAGGATAAATTTAATCCTAGATGCCTTCTTATGAATATACAATGCATATGATAATATTTTCAAATTGGTTTACGGTATTTATCATCAAATACACTGAAAGAAAAAAATGATTACAATTATCATAATTTAATTATAATTTACAGTCATTTTTTAGGACAATTATATGTTTATAGTAATAACATTCAAGTATAGTCAATTATGCTATTAATAATTGTTGCACGTACTGTTTGAGAATTAGTTTTTCTTAATATATTTTTTGTTATTATTATCACGTAAAGAGTGAATTAATTAAAAAAAAAGTGTCTGTAGTAATTGCAATTGCATTTATTTGAACAATAATTTTTATTTTATAATTTTTATATTATTTATTATACATTTTCACGTTTTTCTATATTAATATTCGAAATTATCATAATTTATCGTATAATTTTTTCATATTTGAAAGAACTGTACACACTTATGGTTATTGTCACTACTAATATTATAGCAGTAATAAATATAAAAGTGGACTTCTTAATCATAATTAATTATTTTATTGTGCAATTATAATCACAAATATCAAACGCTTTTCTCTCAGTGAATCTATTCTGTTTCCAAATATTCATCCAGGATTAAATTTTATATAAGTTAGTGCAAAAAACTGCAATTACAGATATACAGATATTGGATTTTCAGAATTTTTTTTGATTGCCTCATAATTATACATATACATTTAATGAAATAGTAACAAATATTTTAATGTCGAGTTGTATATTTCGTACAATTTATTTTGTTTTTTTATAGAAGATATTTTATGATTCTTAATTATTATTATTTATCTCAATGCATTGACTTTAACCTAAACTTATATAACTTATCTATTCGTAGTAATTGATAATTGGATTTTATATCAGTTGAAATATAGTAATGACTTGAGATTCATATTTGTCATAAAATAGAAGAATTTTATCTAGTAATTGTTTTAAAATTGTGATCTGTTTTGCGTCACTTAAAATATTAGATTATGAAATAATATTTTTATATAAAAAATAACTTTAATAATATAAATAATGTAAAAAGATATTTTTATTAATACTCATGAGGGAAATTTATGTCCCTTTTGAATCTTACGTCATTCCTCTGAATTTCTTATCTCCGCATATTTTCGAAATGAAATTCAGCATCGCTCGAATCGATGAAAATACACGTATGGGCCTTAGATTGTATCGGACGGCAATCGGTTGAATAATTTTTATTTATTTATTTTTAAATTAAAATTGTATTTTTATATTATAAAGTTTATATTAAGAAACTAAATTTTGTAATATTCGCGACGGAGTCTCTTCGAATCAAAATGCTATTAACATGAATTTTTTTTTTAATTTAAATTTATTTTTAATTGGATTGATATTTTAATAACTAGATACATATTTCTAATTGCGAATAAACATATTTCTAATTGCGAGTAAAGGATAAACGCATAATTTATTCGGATATCAATAGAATTATTACATTATTTTTATAGTGATTTTATTAATGTGATGGCCCTTTCGTAACGTGTTCGTGTTTCGCGCATCGTACAAAAGTATAAAAACTTACGCTTATTACCAGTAAAATTAGCTGGTAATAAAAAGGAGTATTTCTTCTTGTCGATTTCAGGCATATATGAAGCCAGAATATTAGCCAAATAAAGTTTCAAAGTTTATATAAAGGTGAGCTAAATATAGCGGGAGGGTAATTACCTTCGGGAGGGTAAATTTGCTCGCAAATTGCGAGTTCTTTTATTTTTTAAATTATTGATTATTTATTTAGTATGATTGCGATTAGATTATCCCGTTGATTTACCAGAACACAATAGAACATAGTTACTAACGTCTCTCATACAGCATATGTGTCTAAAATACATCAAAGATTTCAAGTAAAATAAAAGAGATTTCCTAAAGATATCTCTTTTATTTTACTTGGGACTATTTTTAGGATATTCCTACGATTTCGGACATTTGTACTGTAATAATAGATTATATTCGCGTTACTGCACTTTTATGAAGGTAGACAAGAATACACGGAAGAAAATAGGCACGAATAAATGAAAATATACAGGTAGGCAAGACATTAAAGGGATCATTTTGCGGTCACAGAAAAAAGGCTCTCATGTCTTCAACCGATTACTCGGTGAGGCTGAGTTTTGAAATTCACTAAATAAGTGTTATTGTTACAATCATTCTGTCCACGTACTGACTGTATTTACGTACGTATCGTCTGCGTATCGGGCAATGAGTTACACCATTCTTGCCTATCATATGCTTTCCGTTATTCACTAAATATTTCTTGCTCTAATTAAAAACTATGCTTCGTATAAAATTTTCGCAAAAAGAAAATCGTCTTAGAATTAAGTCAGGAATATGACATTATAAGGACAAACATTTATTTCGAATTATTTTGCATAAAACAATGTAATATTATCAATAATAATATAATCACAGCTATTTAAACTATACAATTTGCAAAAAAAAATCGTAAGAATTTTATTTTCGCATTTGTAGGATTAGCTCCTAGCCGATTTTGTATAGAAACAAGCCACAAATGTATAAATTATGAGTTTTGATTAGCATTAATAAAGTGTAATAATTAGTTTTTGAGAAATAAGGGAGGAAATAAGGTTTTTTTATAAGACCTGTCAGTATCGGTTTTCCTTTATAATTAAAATATTAAAATATTTTTATTAAAATATACAATTGCAATTTCTTAATTATAATATTTCTTTTAAGACCTTGAGTAATCTATCGTATACAAGCCGAGGTGCATCTATGGCAAATACGAAATCCAGATGGTTGAATTTAGGAAACGGCACTGTATATTCGTCCACTACATTAGGTAACAGGCTGATGAGTTCTTTCACATCCTTAAAGAAATAATTTTGTGATCGCTCTTACATTTCCTTTGTGATATAAAGCCTTATATGTACAAACGGTTAAAACATATTCATCTCCAATATGTCTCTTAATGATTTAAATGCTTTATTCGCTATACCTACCGGGACGGTGGTTATCGGATCGTTTTCGGCGTAGAACAACGCGAACGGTGTGGTGATGTTCGCGAGATTGTAATCTGGCGGTTCGGATGTATTGTAGATCTGTAGATTTTTCATGCGACCGTAATCGTATTGGCAAAACTTCCCGGAATTAACTATCTGATGCAAATGTAGTACCATTTTGATCGAGGTACCAGCTGGATTGTGACTCAAAAATGTAGACAACAAAGTCTAAAAATCGGAAACTTATGATCATGCGGGTGAAATGATGACGAAAACCCGATCAGAAAATGGAAATCAGTTTCGTTATTTGCAGAATACTCACATTATTTAATTGCTCCCTATCGAAACCGCAGAAAAAAAATAGCCCATTGGCGCATATTTCTTTATTGATATTGCAGATAGACTTAGTCAAGGAGTATGTAGAACTGATCGGCAGAATCTCGTTTATACCAAGCAGCTGCAACAGCTCCTGCAAAAAAGCATTTTGAATGTAGACCGCGATGTAATGTGCTTATAATCTGATATTACACGTTTCAATGAATACTTGAGAATAAAAAATTTGAAACAAATTTTTGAAATGTGGTTTATACGAAGAAGTTTTAAATTACTTCGATCTTAATTGTAATATTTCAAAGAATATTTAGTTGAAATTATATTCAAATTTTTAGTACTACAGGATGGCACATACGAAGTGTCATACTATTTAATTATCTTATTAAAACTATTCTTGTAAAAATTGATTTTTTTTAACTTTATGAACGAATTCTATTCTATGAGCTTCGAGCTTTCTATAGAGCTTTCTATGGAAATTCTGTTAGATGTAGTATTACGAGTCGAAATTGAGCGGACATGAAAGTGTACATATTACTTTAAGAAATAGAATGTGGCATACGAAATGTCATATCATTTGTTTTATACAGAATAAGATTGCCGTCATTGGAATGGCACCTTGATTAGATTTTTTAAATATCTTAAAAACTGAACAAACTAGTGACAATTTGTTTACGTAGAAAGATAATGCACATTTTCCTACAATCTTCAATGCAACAAGTTTCGCCATGAGCGCTGTTACTAAATGATGTATGTCAACGTAAATTAGTCTTACAGAAATTTTATTTTACGCTGCAAAACCATTATCAATATAAGTACCATTTATAAAATTACTGTATTTCTTTAGGTTTTATTATATAATTTTTTTTTATTTTATTGTAACATTTTCTAGAAAATATTGAAATTCTTGTAATATAATGTTGTGCCGCTAGCATAAAGAACGTCGGAGGCGGGAATCAGAAAAATCAGAAAAATCGAAGTGTTTTACAAACGAATATAAACTTTATTGGAATATATTATTAGCGCATATCACTAGTGCGTTCTTAATGCAATGATGCTGACGTACCTAGCATATATGATTGTGAAGTCACTCGTACATCTTTCTTCCTTTAGAAGGAAAAAAGAAAAAGGATGCTCGAGTTTGCACTATTTACCTTTTAATATATATCTTTCAAATGTATTTTACAATTATTATATTTATTTTTATTCGACGTTAAACCACCTGATTTTAAACTGGTGTGTATGTCTTTATCTCAATTAATCTAATTCCAATTCTTGATGTCACAATACCTAACAGAATTTTCACGAAGTATAGAATTTGCTCACAGTTAAAAAACTCGATATTTCTCTAGTATAGTTTTAACGAGATAATTAAATGGTACTTCGTGCACCAGTTTGTATGTATTTTCGAAATTTCAAAACTTTAACCCTGTTAAAATAATTTCGCTTAAAATTCAAAAGCTAAAAATCTAATTTTACTATCCGTTCGACTATTCTTTTCAATATTTCAATCGCTTATAATACAAACATTGCAATATTTCTGTAAAAGAAAATAAATTCCAAGATCTTTAAAAATGGATTAAAAAGAATAATACTCGAAAAAAATGCGATATCTTGTGTGCAGTTTAAAGTTTTAAAGTCAAAAGATAGAAATAATAAAAGTAGCTTTTTACATATATTGGATGTTTTTTTAAATTATTTCCTGATTATAAATTATTTTTTAAGAGTATTTCCATATGACTTTACCTGAGTATTTTCTAAGAAAATGGAGATCAACCGTAACGGACTTGTTACACGTTTCAGAATAGCCGCAGGTGCAAGACTGATTATTATTCGCACCATTCTAGTAATTTCTGGACGTTCCGTTGCCATTACGTAAGAAACAGTCGAGCCTAATGAATGGCCGATATATGCGTGCAATGGTTGCGAAGTCATTTTTGTAATATATAAAATCATCGCGGGTATATCGTAAATGCCTATTTCGTGAAAACTAATAAAAGATTTATATATTATTACAGAGTATAACGAAATATAATATTATACAAAAGTGAATTAATTGATTTTGCCATAAATTAAATAATATGTTATTATGATAATGTTACATTCAACGCACTAATTATTTTTATTTTATGAACATATATACCTAAAATTCCAAAAATTTGAATTCGATGGAGATAATGAAACATGTGCTCTTGAATGAGTATTTCCACGAGAATTGCCCAACCAAACATCATATCCGTGTTTGGCCAGTATGAAAGCTAGTATAAAGAAAAACATCATTTATAGCAAATTTCTTATACATGTGTATAAATACAAGTATTAAAAAATAATTAAAAACGCTCTAAAAATTACATACATTGTTAAGAGTTACATTAAAAAAATATATCTTGAAACTTGATCATTTTTTCAAATAGAAATCTAATCTTTTAGGAAGAGAAATATTCCTAAGTGTTGAAATATGTCATACCAAGTCCTTTATCCTTGCCGAGAACAAGAAAATCGGCACTGCTAGTCAAAAGACCATGTTGTAGTAGCACGGGTGCACCATTTTTACGTGGAATACGATGAAGTGTTAAAAGATAACCATCCTCCGTTTGTACTGTATGAGTTTCCATGGGATAACCTGCTTTTCGTATCATCTGTAACTGAAAAAAAAATAAAAACAGGTGAAAAAAAATGTTATTGCTATTAGTTTTGAAGAAAGATCAATAATGATATACACAAAGAGCACTTTTAATCAATCGAAAATTTAACCAAATTTGTACAATATGATCCCAGATAACAAGATATCTATTTGACGTAATGAATTGATCATTCTTAACCAATCTGATGTTCTATCATCGTAAAGTGGATTTGTCACAGTCACATAACATCATATTAACTAACATCGAAATACGTCATTATTTTCGTATAATTAACAGCATAAATGAATAACCTTATTAATTGATCACTGATAACGTTACCAATATGTCGTCGATTAGTCATTTATCCGACGTCAGTAAGTATGACGTTGTAAATAAATGACGTCATTAAATGGTAAAAAAGATTGTCATTATTACATCTTAAATAGATCACGTCAATAATTCAAACTGACTAACTGTGAACGTCAAAATGACTACAACTGGGATATGTATATAAACATATATGTATGTATATGCATGTGTATCTTTTCCTAAATAGCAGAGAGATTTGAGCATTTTTACATAACATGAAACATTATATATTGAGAAAATTTCTTATTGAAAACGGAATTAGAATTTTTTAGTTAAATTTTTTTGGAATTCTAACTAAAATAACTGAAATTCTGGTTGATATTGTATATATATATATATATACATATATATAAAATATTTCTGGTAAAATCTAGTAAAATTTTTATTTTTACCACAATAATTGTTGGTGCATTTTCCAGCAAGAGACAGTATAACAATAATCTTTTTTTAATATTGGCAAACAAGAAAGATATTATGATTCATTGTGTTAGGCTAGTATTACATTTATCGTATAGAAAGATTTTAAATTTATTGATTGACTATAGGATGGAAAGATCCCGATTTCTTTTTCTTGCAGCCAGTCAATAGGCTTGAAATGTCATATGACAAATGTAGTATCAGCCTCAAGCTGACAAATTTTTCATATTTGTTGATTGGCTGTAGGATAGACAGTTCCGAGGATCTCTCTGTCCTGCACACATTTCATATAATAAAAACGCACAAATGAAATAGCACTATGTCATCTGTATACTAGAAAGCATCCTATAACAATCGTATACTTACTATAAGATTGCCTTGAGGAGAAATGTACCTATTATTTGATTGTTCCTTGTTCGTTTGCACTTGTTCAAATACATTCTGCGGAACATCAAGTATCCCAGCTGTTGTATAGTCGAGAAAGCCACAAAAGGATAAAAGATACACGAACACTCGCATTACAGAGTTAGACGAATAGTTCAATATCGAAAAAATAGTTGGAACAGGATTTCTAGGATGTCAAAGAATTGTATTAAAAATAGAATACAGCGTAATTAGCTGAATTCTTCTTTAATTTTTTCTTTATGAAATACTAAATTCTAATATGGAGAATCGTGCGTTGATGAGTTTTCATTTTTTTATGCAGAAAAGAAAATGTTAATCACATTATGTTATTAGCTACACGATAAAAAAATGATAAAAGATACACGATTATGCTGTGCATATACAGAATGTTCCATTGTTTTAATTGCCTCGGGCAACTATCTTGAAAAATAAGCTATGAGAAAAAAACGTTTCAAGCAAAAGTTGTATGGTTTAAAGGAGATCGGAGTAAAACGTTCGCAAAAAATGCATGGACACTCAACTTTCTCCACCATTAAGGAGTGGTCGATTTTTCACACAAAGCAAGATCCACCCCATCAACTTTTTCCTAAATAGGTGGAGAGATGGAATGAAATACACTAAATTGAGTGTGTGTATATATATATATATATATATATATATATATATATATATATATATATATAGAAGCACTTATATTTTTATTTATCTACACAAACTATTCCAAAACACTATGAGCAAAATTATTTCTATGATCGAAGATTCATTAAAAAGATTTGATGTCCATTCGTCTCTTATCTTTATTATTAGGGACATAATATTATTCAATAGATCTCAAATCTTTTTCATGATTTCATAAATAGTATAAAAGCGCGAAATTAAGCGCGTAATTGCTTCAAACAAAATTTCTATGATTGACTTTAGGCAACAATACCTTGTATAAATTCAATATATTAGCAGATTATAAAACCTTTTCCCTTGAAAAAATATTATGAGTTGTAATCCGTTATCTTACTGCTAGGTGGTTTTGCAGTGCAGTGAAGAGCTCACATTCAATGTTAGGCAAATGAAAATTTATTACTATAAAATTTGAATAATATATGAACATTCAATGAAGTTTGTGACACTGAATACAAAAATATTGAATACAAATCTTCTTTTGCATTTAACAGACACATTAAATACAGTGTTTTCGCTAAGATCGCACAAGTGACTGAATCAATTCAACTTTACCTGATCATTAGATCATCAATGAGAACAGGTAGGAGAGACTAGAAATGGAAATAACATTTTATGGAAATTTATTTAGATTGTATTACAAGCTCCATGTTTTAATATACTTCTATTATAACTCCTACTCATTTCAACGAACACGTTGGAAGAAGCTACTCGGACAACAAAATGTGTCGAAAATCGAGTTAAGACGGGTTTTTTGCATTTAAAAGACGATTTAAAGTGTCTTATGTCACAATTTTTGATGTGTTGTTTGAATACAAATTACTTTTTATGCCCGCGTATTTTAAGAGGGGATTCTGGGGGTCTAGAAACTTGATTTTTAGATTATTTTTACGAATTTTTTTTGAAAAAGGTCTCTTCAAATCAGAACGCTACACCATGATTGCGACTGTTCTGCTCGTCTGAAACGAAAAAATCAAAGAGATTTTTAAAGTATATGAGTTTGGCTATCGTTTGATCTATAATAAAAAAAAATATTAGAAAGAAAAAAATGGCGTCATTTTGAAAATTATTTTCCGATTTTTCCGAATTTTTTCATCTTTAAAGTGTTATAAAATAAATAAAAATAAACATTTTGACTTTATTGTAGTTTAGATGAGAACTATATATGCGTTAAAGATGAGAAATCATGATCACCGCGTAGTGTCTTATTTTTTTTCGTGATCTTACATAAACTGTTATATAAAGCTTATTTCTTAGAAAATTACAATAAAAAAATTCAAAAAAATAACATTCTTTCATTAAAAAACGCTACGAATTAATTCCAACACCTAATAGTAATAAACATTTGACTAAAGTTTTCGAACAAAAGATTTTGCCTATTTGATCGTAATATTTTTATACATTGAAAAACTTTGTTCAACATCAATAGAAGTTATAGGTGCAAATTTAAATGCTAATATTTCCTTAATTATTTATGTTTTCTGTATCATCGGAAGATACTTCAGTATGCTGAAATTGCTTTTAAAATAGCAAAACCACTATTTTTCGAAATGGTATTACTAATTTTAAAAAATATAAAATTATTGTAGCATATTTCTGATTGAGAAAAACTTATCTTAGGAATCCTATTCGTTATTATATCGGAAAAGAAACTAATCATAAACTTAAATTAAAAAACAATGTAAAATAAACAGTAAAAATAGATAAAGTATGTAAAGTATGTAAATATTGTGCACGTGTGGGCGAAATATACAAAAATGCTCTTATGTGTGAAATATGCAAAAATATGCTGTAATATATAGGGTTTCAAATGCATAATTTCTTATGAAACAAATTTGTATTTAATTTATTTCTTTATTAGTCAAATAAAAAATGCCCTATACATATTTTGATTGACCTAATTATCATACTTGTACATAGTCATAATAAATAGATAAATGTAATTTATTTCTTTCTGTCTGTAAAACATTTTCATTAAAACATTTTCATTAAAACTTTCGACATTAAAAATTTCAAAATTAGAAGAATATTAAAAGACGATAGTGTCATGGTGCTAAGAAGACGTGTTTAATTATATCTTGAAATCGACCGTATATATATCTTTACGTGTTTGTAATCATTCGTTCATGCGCTCAATTCTTCACGCAACATGTTCTGGTGCGTATCTTCGCATAATACAAGATAATTATATATATAAATCTATTTCGAAAAAACTTTGCGTACTTAATAATCACGGAATTTTTTATGACGTATGACTGAACAATACTGACGTAACGTCTTAACGACATAAGGAAATCATAGTGTCAAGATTAAAGGCCATTAGCGGAATGACGCAGCAAAATTATACATATTTTTTATAGCACTAGTTGTATTATGCAAAAATTATAAAGTATTAAGTACATGTTGTACTTATATAAATTACTTTTATTATTTTATATACAAAAATTGAATTAATATCTTACAAAATCTATCAAGGCAATATTTTATATGACCTTGAAAAATTGTTTTTTTCGAAAATGAGTGTTGAGATATTCCTACGATGTATTTCGGACATTTGTACTGTAATAATAGATTATATTCGCGTTACTGCACTTTTATGAAGATAGACAAGAATACACGGATAGAAATAGGCAGGAATAAATGAAAAAATACAGGTAGGCAAGACATTAAAGGGATCATTTTGCGGTCACAGAAAAAAGGCCCTCATGTCTTCAACTGATTACTCGGTGAGGGTGAGTTCTAATAGGGTGAATTCACTAAATAAGTGTTATTGTTACAATCATTCTGTCCACGTACTGACAGTATTTACGTATGTACCGTCTTCCTCGGGCAATGAGTTGCACCATTCTTGCCTACCGTATGCTTTCCGTTATTCGCTAAATATTTCTTGCTATAATTAAAAACTGTGCTTCGTATAAAATTTTCGCAAAAAGAAAATCGTCTTAGAATTAAGTCAGGAATATGACATTTTAAGGACAAACATTTATTCTGCATAAACAATGTAATATTATCAATAACAATATAATCACAGCTATTATTTAAACTATACAATTTGCAAAAAAAATCGTAAGAATTTTATTTTCACATTTGTAGGATTAGCTTCTAGCCGATTTTCTATACACTAAACAAACCACAAATGTATAAATTATGAGTTTTGATTAGCATTAATAAAGTGTAATAATTAGTTTTTGAGAAATAAGGGGGTGAGGAAATAAGGTTTTTTATGAGACCTGTCAGTAACGGTTTTCCTTTATAATTAAAATATTAAAATGTTTTTATTAAAATATATTAGGTGTTGGAATTAATTCGTAGCGTTTTACAAGTGATTGGAAGTACTTTCATTAATGTATTTTTTAATGCTCATGTGAAATAAATAACATTCTTTCATTAAAAACGCTACGAATTAATTCCAACACCTAATACAATTGCAATTTCTTAATTATTAATGTAACATTCCTACTTTTAAGACCTTGAGTAATCTATTGTATACAAGCCGAGGTGCATCTGTGGCAAGTACGAAATCCAGATGATTGAATTTAGGAAACGGCACTGTATATTCGTCCACTACATTAGGTAACAGGCTGATGAGTTCTTTCACGTCCTTAAAGAAACAATTTTGTGATTACTCTTACATTTTCTTTGTGATATAAAGCCTTATATGTATAAACGTTTAAAACATATTCATCTCCACTATGTCTCTTAATGATTTAAATGCTTTTATTCGTTATACTTACTGGGACGGTGGATATCGGATCGTTTTCGGCGTAGAACAACGCGAACGGTGTGGTGATGTTCGCGAGATTGTAATCTGGCGGTTCGGATGTATTGTAGATCTGTAGATTTTTCATGCGACCGTAATCGTATTGGCAAAACTTCCCGGAATTAACTATCTGATGCAAATGTAGTACCATTTTGATCGAGGTACCAGCTGGATTGTGACTCAAAAATGTAGACAACAAAGTCTAAAAATCGGAAACTTATGATCATGCGGGTGAAATGATGACGAAAACCCGATCAGAAAATGGAAATCAGTTTCGTTATTTGCAGAATACTCACATTATTTAATTGCTCCCTATCGAAACCGCAGAAAAAAAATAGCCCATTGGCGCATATTTCTTTATTGATATTGCAGATAGACTTAGTCAAGGAGTATGTAGAACTGATCGGCAGAATCTCGTTTATACCAAGCAGCTGCAACAGCTCCTGCAAAAAAGCATTTTGAATGTAGACCGCGATGTAATGTGCTTATAATCTGATATTACACGTTTCAATGAATACTTGAGAATAAAAAATTTGAAACAAATTTTTGAAATGTGGTTTATACGAAGAAGTTTTAAATTACTTCGATCTTAATTGTAATATTTCAAAGAATATTTAGTTGAAATTATATTCAAATTTTTAGTACTACAGGATGGCACATACGAAGTGTCATACTATTTAATTATCTTATTAAAACTATTCTTGTAAAGTATTGATTTTTTTTAATTTTATGAGCGAATTCTATTCTATGAGCTTCGTGGAAATTCTGTTAGATGTAGTATTATTAGTCGAAATTGAGCGGACATGAAAAGTGTACATATTACTTTAAGAAAAGAAGATGGCATACGAAATGTCATACCATTTGTTTTATACAAAATAAGATTGCCGTCATTGGAATGGCGCCTTGATTAGATTTTTTAAATATTTTAAAAACTAAACAAACTAGTGACAATCTGTTTACGTAGAAAGATAATGTACATTTCCCCACAATCTTCAATGCAACAAGTTTCACCATGAGCTGTTACTAAATGATGTATGTCAACGTAAATTAGTCTTACAGAAATTTTATTTTACACTGCAAAACTATTATCAACGTAAGTACCAGATTTGTAAAATTACTGTATTTCTTTAGGTTTTACGTAATTTTTTTTTATTTTATTGTAACATTTTCTAGAAAATATTGAAATTCTTGTAATATAATGTTGTATCGCTAGTGGCATAAAGAACGTCGGAGGTGGGAACCAGAAAAATCACACGAAGTGTTTTACAAACGAATATAAATTTTATTTGGAATATATTATTAGCGCATATCACTAGTGCGTTTTTAACGCAATGCTGCTGACGTACCTAGCATATATGATTGTGAAGTCACTCGTACATCTTTCTCCTTTTAGAAGGAAAAAAGGAAAAGGATGATCGAGTTTGCAATATTTACTTCTTAATATGTATCTTTCAAATGTATTTTACAATTATTATACTTATTTTTATTTGACGTTAAACCACCTGATTTCAAACTGGTGTGTATGTCTTTATCTCAATTAATCTAATTCCAATTCGTGATGTCACATTACCTAACAGAATTTTCATGAAGTATAGAATTTGCTCACAGTTAAAAAACTCGATATTTCTCGAGTATAGTTTTAACGAGATAATTAAATGGTACTTCGTGCACCAGTTTGTATGTATTTTCGAAATTTCAAAACTTTAACCCTGTCAAAATAATTTCGCTTAAAATTCAAAAGCTAAAAATCTAATTTTACTATCCGTTCGGCTATTCTTTTCAATATTTCAATCGCTTATAATACAAACATTGCAATATTTCTGTAAAAGAAAATTAATTTCAAGATCTTTAAAAATGGATTATAAAAAGAATAATACTCGAAAAAAATGCGATATCTTGTGTGCAGTTTAAAGTTTTAAAGTCAAAAGATAGAAATAATAAAAGTAGCTTTTTACATATATTGGATGTTTTTTTAAATTATTTCCTGATTATAAATTATTTTTTAAGAGTATTTCCATATGATTTTACCTGAGTATTTTCTAAGAAAATGGAGATCAACCGTAACGGACTTGTTACACGTTTCAGAATAGCCGCAGGTGCAAGACTGATTATTATTCGCACCATTCTAGTAATTTCTGGACGTTCCGTTGCCATTACGTAAGAAACAGTCGAGCCTATTGAATGACCGATATATGCGTGCAATGGTTGCGAAGTCATTTTCGTAATATATAAAATCATCGCGGGTACATCGTAAATGCCCATTTCGTGAAAGCTAATAAAAGATTTATATATGTGTATATATTTTATATATATATATATATATATATATATAATATTATTACAGAGTATAACGAAATATACTATTATACAAAAATGAATTAATTGATTTTTTGCCATAAATGAAATAATATATTATTATGATAATGTTACATTCAACGCACTAATTATTTTTACTTTATGAACATATATACCTAAAATTCCAAAATTTTGAATTCGATGGAGATAATGAAACATGTGCTCTTGAATGAGTATTTCCACGAAAATTGCCCAACCAAACATCATACCCGTGATTGGCCAGTATGAAAGCTAGTATAAAAAAAACATCATTTACAGCAAATTTCTTATACATGTGTATAAATACAAGTATTAAAAAATAATTAAAATGCTCTAAAAATTACATACATTGTTAAGAATTACATTAAAAAAATATATTTTGGAACTTGATAATTTTTTCAAATAGAAATCTAATCTTTTAGGAAGAGAAATATTTCTAAGTGTTGAAATATGTCATACCAAGTCCTTTATCCTTGCCGAGAATAAGAAAATCGGCACTGGTAGTCAAAAGAGCATGTTGCAATAGCACGGGTGCACCATTTTTACGTGGAATACGATGAAGTGTTAAAAGATAACCATCCTCCGTTTGTACTATGTGAGTTTCCGTGGGGTAACCTGCTTTTCTTATCATCTGTAACTAAAAAAAAATAAAAGTGAAAAAAAATGTTATTAGTTTTGAAGAAAGATCAATAATGATATACACAAGGAGCAAATCAATCGAAAATTGAACCAAATTTGTACAATATGATCTCAGGTAACAAGATATCTATTTGACGTAATGAATTGGTCATTCTTAACCAATCTGACGTTCTATCATCGTAAAGTGATGTGGATTTGTCACATAACATCATATTAACTAACGTCGAAAATACGTCATTATTTTCATATCATTAACGGCATAAATGACTGATGTTATTAATTCACTAATAACGTTACCAATATGTCGTTTATTAGTCATTTATCCGACGTCAATAAGTATGATGTTGTAAATAAATGACGTTATTAAATGGAAAAAAGATTGTCATTATTACATCTTAAATAGATCACGTCAATAATTCAAACTGACTAACTGTCAACGTCAAAATGACTATAGTTTACAACTGGGATGTGTACATAAACATATATGTATGTGTATGCATATGTATATTTTCCTAAATAGCAGAGAGATTTGAGCATTTTTACAAAAACATGAAACATTATATATTGAGAAAATTTCTTATTGAAAACGGACTCAGAATTTTTTGGTTCAATTTATTAGAATTTTAACTAAAATAACTGGAATTCTGGTTGATATTACATATATTTATATATATATAGAAAATATTTCTGGTAAAATCTAGTAAAATTTTTATTTTTACCACAATAATTGTTGGTGCATTTTCCAGCAAGAGACAGTATAACAATAATCTTTTTTTAATATTGGCAAACAAGAAAGATATTATGATTCATTGTGTTAGGCTAGTATTACATTTATCGTACAAAGATTTTAAGTTTATTGATTGGCTATAGGATAGAGAGATCCCGATTTCTTTTTCTTGCAGCCAGTCAATAGGCTTGAAATGTCATATGACAAATGTAGTATCAGCCTCAGGCCGACAAATTTTTCATATTTGTTGATTGGCTGTAGGATAGAGAGTTCCAAGGACCTCTCTGTCCTGCACATATTTGTCATATAATAAAAACGCACAAATGAAATAGCACTATGTCATCTGTGTACTAGAAAGCATCCTATAACAATCATATACTTACTATAAGATTGCCTTGAGGAGAAATGTACCTATTATTTGATTGTTCCTTGTTCGTTTGCACTTGTTCAAATACATTCTGCGGAACATCAAGTATCCCAGCTGTTGTATAGTCGAGAAAGCCACAAAAGGATAAAAGATACACGAACACTCGCATTACAGAGTTAGACGAATAGTTTCAATGTCCAAAAAATAGTTGGAACAGGATTTCTAGGATATCTCAAAGAAAATAACTAAAAATAGAAAACAAAGAACAGCGTAATTAGCTGAACTCTTCTTTAATTTTTTCTTTATGAAATATTAAATTCTAATATGAAGAATCGTGCGTTGATGATTTTTCATTTTTTTATGCAGGAAAGGAAATGTTAATCACATTATGTTATTAGCTACACGGTGATAAAAAAATGATAAAAGATACACGATTATGGTGTGCAGATACAGAATGTTCCATTGTTTTAATTGCCTCAGGCAACTATCTTGAAAAATAAGCTATGAGAAAAAAACGTTTCAAGCAAAAGTCGTATGGTTTAAAGGAGGACAAATAATGGCAAAATCAATTTTTAAAAAATCAATGGTAAATGTTCAGAAATGGTGCTCCCTCAACCGCGGTTTTTTTTCAGTGAACAAAACTAGTTACAAAAAGACATGTATACCATTAAGTTTTAAGAGAAGGCTTGTGGTTTTTATGAGAAAAAATGCTATTTTAAAAATGAATAAGACAGTTTTATTTTTCTTGAAATGATGTAAAGTTTTTTTAGTCTTATTATATTATCATCCATATTAGTCATGAGATCGGAGTAAATCATTCGCAAAGGTGAAAAAAAATGCATGGACACTCCACTTTCTCCTCCATTAAGGAGTGGTCGATTTTCCACACAAAGCGAGATCCCATCAATTTTTTCCTAAATAGGTGGGGAGTGAAATACACTAAATTGAGTGTGTGTATATATATATATATATATATATATATATATATATATATATATATATATATATATAGATGCACTTATATTTTTATTTATCTACACAAACTATTCCAAAACACTATGAGCAAAATTATTTCTATGATTGAAGATTCATTAAAAAAATTTGATGTCCCATTCGTCTCTTATCTTTATTATTAAGGACATAATATTATCCAAATTGATCTCAAATCTTTTTCTTCATTTCATAAATAGTATACGAAATCAAACGCGTAATTGCTTCAAACGAAGTTTCGATGATTGAATTTAGGCAACAATACTCTGTATAAATTCAATATATTAGCAGATTATAAAACCTTTACCTTGAAAAAATATTATGAGTTGTAATCCGTTATCTTACTGCTAGGCGGTTTTGCAGTGAAGAGCTCACATTCATTATTAGGCAAATGAAAATTTATTACTATATAAAATTTGAATAATATATGAACATTCAATGAAGTTTGTGACAATGAATACAAAAATATTAAATACAAATCTTCTTTTGCATTTAACAGACACATTAAATACAGTGTTTTCGCTAAGATCGCACAAGTGACTGAATTCAACTTTGCCTGATCATTACATCATTGATGAGAACAGGTAGGAGAGACTAGAAATGAAAGTAACATTTTATGTAGATTGTATGACAAATTCCATCATGTTCTAACATACTTCTGTTATCATACTCATTTCAACGAACGTTGGAAGAAGCTACTCAGACAACAAAATGTGTCTAAAATCGGATTAAGACGTTTTTTGCATCCAAAAGACGATTTAAAGATGTCTTATATCACAATTTTTGATATGTTGTTTGAATACAGACTATTTTTTATGCTCACGCATTTTAAGAGAGGATTCTGATCTAGAAACTTGATTTTTAGATTATTTTTACAAATTTTTTCTGAAAAAGGTCTCTTCAAATCAGAGCACACGACCATGATTGCGACTGTTCTGCTCGTGAAACGAAAAAACCAAAGAGATTCTTAAAGTGTATGAGTTTGGTTATCGTTTGATCTATAATAAAAAAAAATATTAGAAAGAAAAAAATGGCGTCATTTTGAATATTATTTTCCGATTTTTTCGAATTTTTTCATCTTTAAAGTGCTATAAAATAAATAAAAATAAACATTTTGACTTTATTGTAGTTTAGATGAGAACTATATATGCGCTAAAGATGATCACCGCAAATTCTAAAAGATACTTGAAATATGTACTAATATGTAGGAACAATCTTGATTTGAATAGACATTATAAATTTTTCAGAAAAAATTCTTAAAAATAGCTTAAAAATCAAACTTTTAGACCAGAATGCCCTCTTAAGCATTGATGAGCATCGCTTAAACTTAGTTTTCTCGTCGTATGTGCTCAGAGAAAGATAAAAAACATTTATGACGTCATCTTGACGTCATAAATGTTACTCACAAGCATTTCGTCTATCGAGATAGCGTAACAAAAGCGTGAGCACTTACAGACGCTTATGGCCAAAAATAAACGCAATGAATGCTCTCGTATTAAATATACATGTAAAAGTTATGTACAAAGATAAATGATGATATGATTGAACTTTGGTTATATGTAGAATCCTAGAAAAAAACGGATGCGATATTGTGTCGAATTGAGTTAAGTCACCGCCTAGTCACTATTGTTTTTCAGCGTAGTGCTCATAAGCTGATATTTTACAAGAAAATGGTTAAGCTGCGTGGAAAAGAAAAAAGTATTTATTTCTTAAATAAAATTACTTTAGATATTTTTCTGTTGTTTTTATATTATTTCTAGTTTTCTTAATAATATTAATTAAAGTATTTATTAATAATATATCTGAATTATTTAATAAATCAGAATTTTCAATAAAATTTGATCCAATTTCTAATGTATTAGTTATATTCTTTTTTGTAATATTTGTTGATGTAGTTATGAAAACTTTTTTTATCCGAAAATATTAAAAATTAAATAAAAAAACAAGGATTGTATTTTTATTAGAATAATGATGAAAGAATTCAGACCCAAGACATGTATAAAAACATCAGAAAATAACTTACAAGACTATCAATTAATGCAAATAAATATGTATTACAGATATACTATTATTATATACTATTATTTTACTTGTATATGATCATTAGGGCAATCAAAATTATGCTGTAAAAATTCCTTTTTTAAGCGCCTAAAATATGCTCTATGAAATTGAAAAAATGCTCTAAAGAAAGGAATATATGCATTTGAAAATTACTTTTTCGCACAAATTTTCAAAATATTAAGTTTTTTATTTAAAATAACAAAATAAAATGAATTTGATAAAATTTGTATTTTTAATAAAAAATTTAATTAGTCTTATGGGACATTAAAATTAAACAAATACATATGTATTTACAAATACATATTAAGCAAAAAATTTAATTATTTCAATTTATATTTCGATTATACAGTAAACATTTGACTAAAGTTTTCGAACAAAAGACTTTGCCTATTTGATCGTAAAATATTATACATTGAAAAACTTTGTTCAACATCAATAGAAGTTATAGGTGCAAATTTAAATGCTAATATTTCCTTAATTATTTATGTTTTTTGTATCATCGGAAGATACTCCAGTCAAGTATGCTGAAATTGCTTTTAAAATAGCCACTATTTTTCTAAATGATATTGCTAATTTTCAAAAATATAAAATATGTTATAACATATTCTAATTGAGAAAAACTTATCTTAGGAATCCTATTCGTTATTATATCGGAAAAGAAACTAATCATAAACTTAAATTAGAAAACAATATAAGATGTAAAATAAACAGTAAAAATAGATAAAGTATGTAAATATTGTGCACGTGTGGGGGAAATATACAAAAATGCTCTTATGTGTTATGAAATATGCAAAAATATGCTGTAATATATAGGGTTTAAAATGCATAATTTCTTATGAAACAAATTTATATTTAATTTATTTCTTTATTAATCAAATAAAAAATGCCCTTTTGATTGACCTAATTATCATACTTGTACATAGTCATAATAAATAGATAAATGTAATTTATTTTTTTCTGTCTGTAATATATAAAACATTTTCATTAAAACTTTCGACATTAAAAATTTCAAAATTAGAAGAATATCAAAAGACGATAGTGTCATGGTGCTAAGAAGACGCGTTTAATTATATCTTGAAATCGACCGTATATATATCTTTACGTGTTTGTAATCATTCGTTCATGCGCTCAATTCTTCACGCAACATATTCTGATGCGTATCTTCGCATAATACGAGATAATTATATAAATAAATCTATTTCGAAAAAACTTTGCGTACTTAATAATCACGGAATTTTTTATGACGTATGACTGAACAATACTGACGTAACGTCTTAACGACATAAGGAAATCATAGTGTCAAGATTAAAGGCCAATAGCGGAATGACGCAGCAAAATTGTACATATTTCTTACAACAGCACTAGTTGTATTATGCAAAAAGTATAAAGCATATCTTGCACTTATATATAAATTACATTTATTATTTTATATACAAAAATTGAATTAATATCTTGCAAAATCTATCAAGGCAATATTTTATATGACCTTGAAATATTGTTTTTTTCGAAAATGAGTCTGTTGAGATTTTTTATATGTATATGTAAAGAAAAAAAATGCGTGATATAAGTGATTAATAATTGACTTACCTTTTTAAAGAAGATAGAAAAAAGTGCTAAGAATACATTAATTTTGAAAAGAAAACTATTGTACCAAATTAAAAGATAAACCCAAGTAATACTATTTTTATTGTGTACTTAATTTTAATAAAACTCAAATGGTATTATTTTTATTATTGATTCTATAGCTTAATTTAAAAAAACATAAAAGAAAACGTTAAAACGTACGTGCTCCTCGAAAAAATTATTGTACCCAATTATAAAACCCAAATTATATAATCCAAGTAGTACTATCTTTATTATTAACTTAACTCTTACGGTATCATTTGTATAAAATATTTGAAATCAACAACTGGCGCCAAATTATAGTCCATAAAATTTTATGCATTATTCGTCATAAAAGATTTGATATTAACAATTGGAGCCAAGTTTATATATTATAAAAAGTTTTTCTATTTGAATTACATTTTTTCATTTTCTACTGTTATTTTTTTAATTTTTTGTGCTAACATTTGAATTAAATAAGATAATGCAATTTTGTGATATAATAATGTATTTAAGGAGAATTAAATAACTACTACTTTGAATGGAAGAGAAAATTTTTAAATAATTTTAATGTACTAAACTTCATCAAAAATATACTTGACGCTACCGCGTCTCTTGGTAGCATCAAATGACAAATTTCACCTAACAGAATCTGGAAAGTTACTTTTTGAAAATAACTGATTACCTCGATACCAAGTAAAAAAATAACTTATAGTTACCGTTACTATTACTTAAAAAATAATGAGAATAGTCGTTATTTTTTTAATGTTGAAACAAGATCAGTCTAAAAGTTTTGCAATGTTTTGTTTATGTATTACTGAAAACAATAAACAATAGTAACACTAGACCGATATGTAAAAACACAATTAAAAGAGATACTTTTTCCGAACTGGAAATTCGTACATAATATTTTAGAGCTTTATACATACATATATCCAATTTTTCAAATTTAACACCAATTAAATTTTTGATCTTATAATATAATCCGAATAAAGTGCGATATTTTATAATAAATTTTGTACATGGTATCACTTTTATCAAATTTAAATATTGGTATTCATAACAAGTTTGTTTTTATGTTAATACAACTCTCAATATAATTTTATGAAATTCTTAAGATATTATAAACTAATTACAGAGCCATTTTATAGCATCTTAAGATGTTATTTAAAACAATCTTGAAGTATGAACAAATTATTAAAGCTAAAAATTGAAGATTGAATGTATATAAAATTATTGTCGTAAATAGATTCAAAATATAAAAAGTAACGATAAGAGTAAACTAAAATCGTTATTGTCATCAAAAAAATATGATTATATTACAGTTAAAAAAAAAATGTAACGCCGTTTCCAGTCCGTTACAAAAAAGTAATTATAACTGCGCGGTGTTATAAGTAACGATCAATTACTTTCAATCCCTTTGTAATATTAGTTGCTTAACATCTGTGTTATTAGATTTGGTCACTAGGTCGAATTTCCATACTTTGTTTGGTCCAATTTCTGAGACATAAAGGGCTCTACCATAAGGGCACACAGCAATGGCGTGAGGCATAGTGAAGGTCTAAAAAAATACAATATATTCTTCTTATATATAATTAGAGACTGGTTATTTTAATTCTCAAATATATTAGAAATCTCTAATAATGTAGAGGAATTATTAAAAAAAAATATGAAATATAATACTTACTGAAGACTCCGGGTTCCAAAATTCAATTACATTCCGATTTATAGGATCAACGGTGAAACCTCTAATTTGTATATTTTTAAATGTCATTCCATTCACGGCATAAATTAAACCATCTGAAATTATATAATGTAATAAAGACATTTATTGTTGATTTGTAGTGCTATTATTGTTATCATTATATTTTATACTTAATTTGTTATACAATTATTAGAGGAAAGGCTCCTATTATGAGATACCGAGTTCATTTTGGGTAAATGCTAGTAGTCTATGGGCAGAATTTAAAAAAATAATAGGTCATTATGAAGGGAATTTAATAAGCTTTAAGATAATGTTATATAAAATTTAATTCAAATTTCATTTTATTTGAAAATTAAAGAAATGTGAGTAAATCGTAAAGTCAAAAAATTGTGCTCCTAATATGAGATGCCCCGAGAAATCGATAGTAAAACGCAAAATATATTATTATTGTAACTAAAAACTTTATTTAATGTTTCTTAAATACAAACAAACACAGCCAGGATGCGCGAAAAAAATGAGTATGCGATATATTCTACCCAGAACTCATCTTTAGGTTAAAATCAAGCAGAAATAGGCACTCGACGTTCATTCTGGTTGTACTTTTCATTATTGTACAATAACATTTATTATTTTAGCAACAATTTTCAGTATGTCATGGAAGCAGGTTATTTTATATTAGAAATACCCTGGGTATCTCATATTACGATTTCCACGCCTTACGGTCTTACGATCATCAAATCTAACTTCTGTAATTAAGCAATTCAACAATCCCATATTTTTCTATTAGTATAACCTTACTCTATCACTACACGAAGAATTTATTACCAAATATTTATTTTATTAAATAATAAACAATGTTTAAAGGCTCATCTCAATGAAACTTTAAAATATCCAAATTCTAAAATCTTTTTTTACGACGACTACAGGCATGATCTACTAAAGAATTTTCTACTAAGTTTTCAATCCAAGAACAATAAATTCATGGTGGAATCAATAGGTAGCGTCTATTAGTTTAGCAGAAATGCCGCTATCTCATATTAGACGCCTATCTTATAATAGGGAACTTTTCTATATATTTAATTTTCATGTTATATGTTATATAATATATTATATAAATTTCATATTATATGTTATATAAATATGTTTGTAATTTAACTTTTATTTTATATGTTAAATTTGTTTCGTAATTATTCATTTTATTCTAAGTTTGATCTATTTTTATACTGTTTTGTTTCGCTTTTGCGCTTTTATAATTGTAATTTTTTATTCTCTCTTTCTGGACGTTAGAACAGCAAATTTTGCTAGTGTCTTACCATTTTATGTACTCGTGCCTCTAACTTTTACTTAACTCTCTTAAATCGCTGTTTTTATTTTTATTCTTTAATTAACACACAAACAAATTAAATTAAAAATTAATCTTCTTTTATTTCTTTTACTTTATATAGCAAATTTTTCTTAAATATATTTATAAAGATTACTTAAATAAATAATTAAAAATATTGAAAAATTAGATATGATATAGACTATAATATTGTTTTTTTATTTAATAAACTAATATTTTTTATTTTATTTTGCTGCTTGATTTAATTTAATGTCGATTCGATTTGGATTCTAACATGAGATTGAAAGAATTATTTTTAATATAGTAATTATTTATACACAAAAATTACAACTAACGTGAATTACTTACGATACGATGCAATTCCGAATATTCGACCAAATTGCGGATGATGAATCGAATAAGGAAGATAAGAAGGAGGGTTTTGTTTCAATCCGGAAAATGTTACATCCAGGCATACAATTCTCAAATCTTCGCGGTCAGCGATACATACTTGTTCATTTGGCAAAATCGTCAAAGCGTGTGGGACTCTCAAAGTAATCCAATCTAAAATCGCAAATACGTTAACTTTATTTAAATATGTAATAAATATGTGTATTGAAAGTAGTTTTTATCAGAAAAAAGAATTTTTAAGAATTTCCTCCTAAGGATATCTCTATTTAAGGATTATTAGTACAAACAAAAATTTAAAACAGATTATATGTATTATTAACATTACTATTGATAATATTAAACGTACTTTCACCGATAGTATATTTAGGATTGCCCCTTTTGTCAAACAGTACTATTCTATTGTTGCAATATCCGTCAGCGATAACAATGTCGCCACTCGGTAAAACCGCGACTGACGTTGGCTGGCAGAAATGATTTATATCGCTTCCAGGCTCAAATCTTTGGCCGAGAATCAGTTGAGGAATGCCGGAAGTCGAGTACTATAATTTTATGCAGATAGTCTCTAATATGTTTTTAACAGTAATAACAATAAGATTAGAAAGAGATCGGAGTACATCACTTAAGTATGTGAAGACGCCACTTGATGGTCAAAGTCAGATGTTAAACTATATATACATATGTATTCTTTAATTAAATGAATTCATCTCAGAAATATGATTGCGCAGTGCCTTTATTATCGGACATTTCAACACAATCTATTTGAAATATTAATAATCCCCTCAATTTAGTGTATTTATATACATATATAAAATAGAGAGCGCCTTGTGACGCAAAGTCACATTTGAAATTAATTAAATTCATGAACTTAGAATATTATTCGAAACTTTCAACTTTGACCGATTCTTAAGGCGCTTTCTACTATATTATGTTGTTACATAACTTATGTTGTTAACTCGGTTTTTATTTCTTAGTTATATACATGTTAAAACCTGTAAAGAATTTATTGCGAAAGATATTATCTTGATCGGGAATCGAAACCGGATCTCTAGCATGTCGTGTGAACGTCCTAATTAAGCTTTATATCACCAAGGCACTAATATTTCGGATGGATATAGTGTTGAAAGTCTGATAGTAACAGCGCGCAATCATATTTCTGAGATAAATTCATTTAAAGAATATATATACATTAGTTTAATATCTAGTTTTGACCATCGAGAGTGGCGCTTCTAATAACTATAATAAAAGATCAGTTATAGCATGTTGTAATAATTTATTGCTGTATATAAATAACGAATTCTTATTAAGTTTTCAATTATTTTACTTAATGCAATTTTGATATGTGTAGGAGAGACCGGAATCAGTTAACTATAGGGATAGAATAATCGAGGTTATATTAAAAACAAAACGCGAGACGCGTAAACATGTCTGAGCACAGCGACTGCCGCTAAATCTGCTATAACATCTTATTGCGAACATCTATAATAGGAGTTATGCCACAATTTAAAAAAAATCGTATACATTAGAAAAATGCATTTTTTTCATATTAGTTATCAGTTTCCTCTTATTATTAAAATATTATTAGGCAGTCAAATGTATGTAATAATTGGTATAGAATTCATTTTTTCAATAGGTCTGTTAATTTCGTCTGAAAAAATTCGAAATTAAAAAATGAATCTATTAGCCCCCGGTCTCCCCTATATTCATTATTTATATATAATCAGGGGGTTAGAAAGTTAAAGTCTGAGCACAAGATTTGTCATAAGATTTACTTATTGTTAGATGTAATTAACGTACAAACTTTGGCGTATGATGTACTTGTTGCCGTATCAACAATTCATGAATCAAACTTCAAGAAACTCTTAGAAGAGATTCTTAAAAAATTTTTAGACAATAATTTTAGACATTCTGCTCATTGAGTAACTTAAAAAAATTGCGAAAATTTCAAAATGTTAGAAAACTTTTTGGTGCAATAATTTAGTTCGCTTTACCATGAATGTATTAAAAAAAAACGTTTGTATCATTTGTATAATAATGAACTATAAATATTAGATTTCAGTATCTATGACAATTTTCGTATATTCAAGATATGAAAAAAAAATACATGATAATTATGTCATAAAGAAATTCAAAGTATAAAAAGTAACGATAAAAATAATTATTAAATTTGCTACTGTTATTGAACAAGTATGACTATGTTAGTGTTACAACAAATAACATCATTAACAGTATGTTACAAAAAAAGTAACGGTAACAGTGTTATAAGTATCTAACTTAATAGTTACTTCTCAACTTTCATAATTATTAACAGTAAAAACATATTTATGATCTAAGACAATGTTTCATAATTATAACACAACGATTCATTTATTTGACAAGATTTAGGATTCCTTTTTTTTTATTATTTATTAATTATAATAGAAGCTATTTGTGTTTTATTTTTAATGTGAATTTTTTTACATACCTTGAATACTTGATGAAGAGCAATATCAGTCAACCATATATTTCCAAAGGGATCGACGTGAATTCCGTGCGGTAAATAAAACGTTTGATTTCCCCAACCACAAATAATATTACCAATTTTAGAATCCACCTTTAATACTGTGTTTTCACGAATGGGACCTCTGTATTTCTCTTGGTATTCTGCATTTTCATCGAAAGTACTAAAATTTCGTCAAATGTATTAGCTGTGTTCAGCAGAAAAAGCAGCTTTTCAACTATTGTAAAATTTTTTAATACGATTAGTTCTTGGTTTTGATTCCTTATGGATCTAAATGTATAAAAATCATATTAAAGAATTTTACAATTAACAGTTGTAAAATTGCTTTCTCTGTTGAACGCAGTAATTATTAACATGATGAGACTATTTTCGATTAGAAAAATTGTTTTTATATACATTTAAATTACATTAAAAGTTAAAGAAATACAAATAAAATAAAATAAATAATTAAAAATAAGAAATTAATCACACACTTGTACGCAATTAGATTTTTCAGAAAAAGAAAGTTATATATTGAATATTAAAATAAATTGAAATAAAACCATCTTCAAAGTTATTATTATATTTTTTAAATATAAAAACTATAAATATAGAAAGTATTGCAGAGTACTTAAATGCTTTCAGCAATCGTTGCTTTTTTGTAACGAATATGAAATTTAATTTTTATGTCTTCGATTTGCATTCATTAATTTATTAATGACTTACTCGTAATTCCATGTTCGATCTCCGCGATGAAAAATTACGAGATTTCCCGTCGGTTCCACAGCGACTCCAGAAACCTCACCAAGATTTTCGGGACTTCGCCAGAAACGATTTTCGATGGGATGCAGTGGCGTGTTATAGGATTCCGAAAACTGATCCTGCATAATAAAGATAACAAGAAAGTCATAAACATATGATTATTACAGACCAGGATTATTGTTATTACAATATTGTTAAAATATGATTTTGGGGCCATATTAGAGATATATAATGCTTCAATAAATACTTGAATGTTACTCTATTTACTTTAAAACGGATGCTTTATCTACCGTTATTTTATAACGGAAATTAATACGGATGCGTATTAGTAAAAACTTAAGTAAAAAGAGGAATGTGCTTATTAATTTATTAAGTTTTTACACGCGTAAATATTATTATAAAATATTACGACGTAACAATTTATTAAGATGTAATATATTAAGTATGAATTATAGTTACATACGTGAGAAAATTGGTCAGGAGCGTCAAATTTATTGAAATTACTTCCATCGTTGATATTGGATGTAACACCTCTAAATATCACTACTGCGCATATCAAGAGAACTCGAAAGAATTGGTTTCCTCTACTCGCCATTGTCTCTCTGCTCTTCCATAAATCTCGCAGCTGACGAGGTCCAAACCGAGGTGTCGAATCGATAATACGCGCAAGCGCTCGTCGAATTTAAATTGTTACACTTCGGAAATATACAATAGCTCTAGAGAAATTAATGCAACAAGTACATGAGAAGTAATAAAGGGAATTGATTGCCTGACATAATACGAACAAAAGGATTCAACAAGTTCGATGAAAAATTCGATTAAACAAAAAGAGAAAAAGAAGATATAAAAAAAAATTATTTTGTTATAATTGAACTATAGATCGAAATAAAGTATTTCTATAAATTATTTATATATTAGAACAATAGTGATTATAACACAATCATTAGAAATTAACAGCGCAACGTAACAGAGACATCAATATATACGAGAACACAATAAAAAGTAGAGTGGGAAATTATTTAAATTATTGCGATCAAAACGTCAATGATAAACTTAATATTTGCTATTTTTCATCGTTATTTTTTAATATAACTGACATAGATTTGCTATAACTTTTTAAAATTGTTTATTAGAAATTCATTGTTTATTCAGCAGTAACGATTACCTCACTTTAACTTGGATGAAAATGCTAGAAATAAAGGAAATAGATGGCTGTGATTTTGTCGATACACAGAAAATAACAAATTGGATACCGATGGTCGGTGAGAAATGATGAGCTGTTATGTCAGATATCGTTTAAAATCAACTGCATCTGCTCCAGGAAGAATTCGCCGGTACAATCAGACAGGTGGGCGTCGATCGATATTCGCGCGCAGGTGTCCTAGTACTGTTCCAGGAAAGTGAGTAGGGATGATCGTATCCTGGAGACCATTGACGTCAGAGTTTTTATGTGTTCGCAGGGTAATCAATAACTTTCTGTAACATTTTCAGCAAAACACAAAATAACAATCATACAACGTCACGTTAGGATAGGTCCACAATCTTGCTTTAAGAGGCCTTAAGTCATAAGTCGAAAGAGATTAAGCAACAATAATTTCTGTTTTTAAACTATTTTTGCGCAGTCTTTAGGCTTTAATCATTAGACTTACTTAAACAAATTGAGCAAAACCCAATTCTTACGGCCTAAAAGCATAAGTTTTGTGGCCGATATATCATTGTCATTTACAAAAACTTACATCTTATAGCTTACGACCTCTTAAAGCAAGATTGTGGGATTTATCCTTACTGCTCAAAAGATTCAGCATACTTTTGCTAACAATTCCATTTTTTATATATAAAATACAGAATTATGATATATATTTTTTTATTTTTAATCACGGAATAATTAATGGTGAATTGCAGAAGAATAATTATAAACGAACATTACAAGTAAATTTTTTAAATAGACAAATATCACGTATGTCGATTGAAAGAAACGTCAATTTAAAATTTTGCGTTAAACACTAATAAACATTTAAGGAAATGGTATGTAAACAATATTCTTGCAAAAATTAAGCATAAAATTATTTACAAATCTTTGATTAAAACACTTGAAAAATTTATCAAGAGATAGAATACCAAGAGTTTATGGTTCTTAGTCAAGTCTAGAGATATTAGGCTGTGATAAGTAGAAAATCTAAAAACAAATAATTTTTTCTCATAAATTTATTTTAGTGAAAACATATGTATTCTTTATATTACGAAATTTCTATAAACGGAGCTGAAACTTTTGACCAATAGCGTATAATAATTATAATTATAAAATATAATTTGCATAGCAATTATACAGTTATATGTATAAACATTATGTTCTGTTCGCTATATTTGATTTAAATGAGAGGATCTTTTGCCTATAGCTGTCTACATATCATTTGCTTACAGATTGATTGCTTATATGTATTATTGAAAAGGTTCCGATAACGCATATTGCTAATTGGCTAATTTAAAATAAAATATTCTCATTAGTGAAAAGTTACTAGTGGTTATTAGATACCGACCGATATGAATGAATGTGTGTTATCGCACTAATGGGACCCTCCTGTATTATTAAAGAGTTTTTGCAATAACGTAAATCCAAATGTGTATCGGTGAACGCTAAAGTTACGTTATACTTTTCTTAAGTAATTGTTAAGAAGAAGATAACCTGACTTTAGCGTTCACCGATATTGCAAAAATTTCCTATTGCAGTTTCCTCCTACTGTTCGATTGCCTTATACGTGCGCACAAATATAAAATTGAAATTAAATTACGTAAACAAAATAATTTGTGTTTTTGAAGCAGAGAATTTGTATTTTTTTTTTTAAAGCAGCGAATTTGTTTTGAAATCGAGAATGTATGTTTTTAAAGTAGAGAATAATATTACTTATAGGCAATCGAGCTGTAGGCAATAATACATGTAAATAAATTACATGTAAACAAACGAGATGTAGGCAAACGATGCTATCGATTTATAGGGAAACGAAATCCTCCCGGTTCGGACTCGCGCAAATGCATAGAGCAAAATGGTGTCGTATTAATAGGAGATTAGCTAAGTAATCTAATTAAAAATAGTCTTTTTAATTCAATAACAATGAAACAAATGTCATGTTCTTGTTTTAATAAAATATTATTTATTTCATTACTGTTATTGAATTAACAACATCATTTTTTATTAGACTTTTGCTATTAATATATCTTTTTTCTATTAGGAGACACGATTATATCAGCGGAACGCTAAGCAGGCACGATGTACACATATATATATATATATATATATATATATATATATCGCGCAAGATGTACATAATACTGTATTAATATATGATAAGCTTAAATTAAGATCAAATTACTTGCGGTAATTAATTTTAATATTATTTCGATAATGATAAGATATAGGTTTAATGTATCCTCGAATTTAAACATGTTTTTTTTATAAATTATATAAATGAAGGAATATTAAATGATTATACATTACAAAATCCATTATAAAATATAAAAGTAAAATTAGCAGTTAATAATAATTTTAATATCAAAATAATACATCAAAGAATTACATGTAGAAACATGTAACTCTATGTAGAAATTCAATTTAATATTGAAAAGTAGTTTAGTTTACTTATTTTGAGTATTAAAAATACTGAGAATAACAGTACTGAATAAATAAGTAATATATAATTACTATCTTTTAGGATTAATCTTCTGTAAAGGAAGACGAATCTCATATCTATGGGACAAGTGAGTAAATTATTCACAAATTATTTTGTCAGAGTTTTATTAATAGCAATCACATAATGAGTTTATTATATATAGTATGACAATCATAAATTCTTGGCAGCGTAAATTTGTGAATGTTCTAATACAAATTACATTGCTCTTCTAAATCCAAATGTCTTTTGAATGTCATTCTTGAAACATTCTCGTCTTTTTTCTAGATAAAATCTATTAATAGGAAATTACCTTTAAAACAGTTGTGCCATATCTTATAACTGATGAATAAATCTGCAAAATTCTAACGAACGCCAATTTTGATTTTGAACAGATGTTTGATTTTTAATATTTCCATCGTATATTGCTATCCCTGTATAAAATCGTACATTAATATTAGTCGAAAATAATTCTGTGTAATTGTATAATAGAAAATTAGCGATTTGATATTTCTTATTGTTTCCAGCTTAATTAATAGATGATAAATATAATTAAAATAAATTAATTAGAGAATTATTATTAAAGAACTGGCGAATAATTGTTAACAGTAAGAAAATGCGGTAAAACTATTAACAAAAAAAGATTATATTTCTGCACTTACTTTATTTCATGAACTTTGCCATGCGAAATGGATTCTATCGATTTTTTTTAATTCACCTGTCTTTCTTCGCGGGACTGGTACTCCATAGCATCGTTTACTTATCGATTTCGAGACTTAATGACGTTTCGGGTTGGGTCCATATGTAGCCTGTGCGTGTCATACTACAGTGTGCGTCATAATATCTTCCTGGTGAACGACAATAGGACCATTTTGGGCAGCGACACCGAAACTTACTGTGAAATTCTTCCTTGCACACTTCGTTCCACCAGCAAGTCCTCTGAGAGACATCAGAGAATTCATTGTTTCAAAAATTTAAGAATAAATCTATCATTTTAGTTTTTTTTATCGAATAATACAATATTTGTGCGTTAGAATATAAAATATTTCAAATAAGTAAAGAAATCATATCAAAAAAGATATTTAAAAATTCACATAGAAATATTATTAGGCATCAAGACTTTAACTGTATATGACTCCTTACTTATTTGATTTATTTGAATAGCAGTATAATTTAACTTAATTATTATTGTATTGTATTAAATACTTATAATTATCTACCTCGGCTAGGTAGCCTCTTACACTTTGGTCACTGTAATTTCTCTTGATAATTACATGTCTGGCATTCGCTGAATATACTCTCGTACATAATGCGAGTATCAATAAAAAACATAACATAATTCTATCCTGAAAAAGAATAACACATAATTTATGTTATATGAAATATATATAAAGTTAAACAGTTGAAATATATATAAAGTTAACATGTAAAAAGTTAACATTTCTTATTTTGAAAACAAGATATTAAATCTTCATTAATTTCTGCCAAAATTTATTGATTCTTTTAGAGATTTAATTTATATTTTCTCTCATTATTTTCGAATTTGCTGAAATTTGCCAATTTTTACAGATACATAAATCTTTCCATTCCTTAATTAACCATCCCTTACAGTGATTTGAACTTGCAATATTTCTTTAATGAAAAAAATCTTCATAATATTTTATACTATTTTTAAGAATTTTTTGTATTTATAATTTATGAAGATTTTGAAAAAGTTTTAAATTTCTTTAGATTTTATAAGTTTCTTTAGAAATGTACGAATCAAAAATCTTAGAAATATTCCAAAATTCATATGCAAAGTATTTTGGAAAAGATATAAGTGAACTTTCTCAGCACTTTTGAAGTGTTCCAATGGGTATCAAAAATCAAAGAAGTTTTCTAAAAAAGGATTTCTGAAAAATTCTAAAATTCATATGGAAATTATGAAAAATTATATAAATAATTTAAGAAAAATGTCCTCTAAGGGTGTTGCTGCATTGTAAATGTCGAGAGAATTCGATGATAATATATTTTTGCACGCACTCACATTTTCTCTCATAACTGTCTCGTCTCTCGCGATAATTATATTCTCGATTCTAGATTACATGCAAAAAAATGCAAAGAGAGTGGCGAGCCTACGCGAGCTGCATTTGCCCGTCGCGATGTTACTCGCGAGGCATTATTCCTATGCGATGCAGTTCCTGAGAGAAGGAGCAAATGACATTGAGCATGCGTACGTTCGTCCAGAATTCACTGATACAAGGATAGCTTAGTCTCTCTCTCTCTCCCCTTCCTCCCTCCCACCCTTTCTCTTTCTTTCATTCCGTATAGCGATCGATCGAGCTCTTACGATGCACGGATGCTATTCCTTGGTGAAAAGTCAAATTAATTTGTACTTAAGAGGATGCTGGACTGCCGACGAAATTATCAGCATTACAATCGTACAAAGATCTCCAAATTAACTAAACGAAATGGAAAATCCTTTTACATGATCAAAATAAACGCAAAATTAAGCAGTGGTTAAGTGGACTTTATACTAAAATCGAAAAAAGTTAAAAACTTTTACCTAACTTTTTAATACATATATTATACATATATAACATAAAATAATATACACATATATTATCATATAGTGATGAAAATAGAGACATGTATATAAAACTTTATAAAATAGTTATTTTGTCCATCTATCTTTACTTGCTGATTATTTTATTATTATTTTTATATACAAGTAATAATAATAGTCACAAAAGATTAAATCTAATAATATGTATAATGTTAGTATTAAAGTTTCGATTATATCACACATTAATATCTTGGCTCATATTGGCATTATATATATCATTATTTTTACATATTTTTGTATTACACGGTTTTTAGAGCACTACAATATTAATAGTCTGATCTTAGTACGGCGTTTGAATCTCGCGCAACATTTGGGGGCGAAATTTGATTGGCTGCTCCAATATTCATCTCATGCGCAATGGTCACACCGTCCTCTTACATTAGATTGCAATATGCATTGAAGAATGAGATTGAAGATTGAAAGATTGAAATTTGACATCAGAATAAAACGAGCCAAAATTTCTTTGTCCTCATTGGTGAAATTTCAATCTTTAATCTTTAATCTCAATCTCCAAAGTCTGCATAGTCTGATTCCGGCCTTATGATACCTTTTGGTATCGAGCATCATGAAAAGGCACTTTTATATTTGACAGTTTGACATTTGTTCTGTCTTTTGGCTATAAGTATGGACTGCATATCCTATGTAGCAAGAAGTGTTCTCAAGTGTAAGGGTCAGTTTCACCAACATCAGTTAGCTTAATCGACCGTTGACTGATCAATCGCGTTTGCTGTTTAGTAGAATCGATCAATTACGGTTGACAGTTAATCACGATTAAGTTTGATCAGCGTTGGTGAAACCGGCCTTAACGGTTTTTAGTTAATCATAATTCACGCAAAATTCATATCAGCTGTCTTATCAAAATTGTATCCTTACTCTCTAAATTCTTTCAAATGAAATCTTACTCCGAAAGAATGAAAATTTTATATAGAAATGTTGATTCTTTTATATAGCTTTTTTTAATAAAAGCTCGCGGTATGCACAGACTATACCTTACTTGTAGTTCTTGGTTAATGACATGGTGTCGCCACTGTTCGACAACCAGTGTGAAATTTGCTACTGGCGATCCATACGCTCCTCTTATATAGTCAAAGGTTCTGTCCGATCAGCTGTTTCGCATTTATTTGTCATTTATCGTATTTTTGCGAACGGAATAATGGCATCTTGTGCGTTACTGCAACAATGTGCAAGTGGAATTAGTAGGAGTAGTTTTAGGTATCTCGCTTTATTATTATAATTTTTTGAACAAGTGATAGAAGTAAACATAACCTCTAAAATTTATATAACAAATCTATTAAATCTGCGTTAAATTGTTATCATTATTAAATATATAGTTTTAATGCAAAAATTTAAGTTGTTATTTATTACGATTTCTTGTTATGTAATGTAAAAAAGTAAATTGCAATTTTATATGGAGTTGGAGAACCAATACCAGCCTACCTCTAAATTGTTACAATGTTGCTATATTTTACTTTTGCATTAGAATTAAAATATAATTACTAGAAGCGTAATATTAGTTTGTAAGCTATTATTTAACAGAGCTTATGATTTACAAATTCTAAAGAAGTTCTGTATGTAGATTGAGTAGGTTATTTTCAAGTAAAGGCACAGACATACAAAAGAAACTCGATATAGCGGAGCGCAAGAATGTCCAAGAAATTATACAGTCGCCAGAGGAGGCCAAATATCTGCAAGCTTTAAAAAGTACAATTACCGTAACATCTGATGAGGATGTTGGTTATGTATCTGGTGTTCCTGAAGAGCATATCAAAACACGTAAAGTACGGATATATCAACCTGCCAAGAGCGCTATGCAATCTGGAACGAATAACATTCACTTTTGGCAAATGGACTTTGATACACGCGAACGCTGGGAGAATCCATTGATGGGTTGGACTTCTAGGTAAACATTAATGTTTATATTAATGTTTTATGTACATAAAATGATAATATCCTTAAGTAAATTTAAAAGATTTTGAAAAGTGATTCTTTACATTAATTCAAGATGAAAACTGTATTTGAAATAATTTTAAAGATATCCGCTTATTCGCCTCTATTTGAATAAAAAATTAATGTATGTGTATGGCCCTAATAGATGTAAACGTACATAAGAAACGTACATAAAACGTACATAAAGTTTCATCAAAATAATCAGAATAATTTCCAAAATTTTTGAAAACATTCTTTTCTTTAACTTTGACATCTTTACATCTAACAATAAGTCATTTTGGATATATGACCATATGAAGTTTTACTTTAAATTAATGTGGCAAATTATTCTTTAAAATTTTTAGAATGCTTTAAGAGCCATTCTTTTATAGCCATTCTTTTATATCAAGTTATGCAAATCAGGATATATATATGAATTATTTATAATAGTTCTGATATATTGTATTAAGTATGGCGATGCATAATGTATATAATAGTAATATTTATACTTTTGATGCAGTGGAGATCCTATGTCAAATATAAAAGTTGATTTCGCGACAAAGGAGGAAGCAATTGCACATTGCAAGAAGATGGGATGGGAGTACTATGTGCAAAAGCCGAATGTTAGTCAGCCGAAACCTCGTAGTTATGGTAGCAATTTCTCTTGGAATAAACGTACTAGAGTTTCAACTAAATAATCTACTTATTTAAGCTGTCGTAATTTCATGCAATAGCAACAAGTCGCTAATTGTAGTCATCCAAAAAAATTTTGGAACAAATATGTATCATGATGCCAATAAATGTACATATATATATATATATATATATATATATATATATATATATGTTTAGCGTAATGTATTTCAGTTTAAATTTGATATGTATCTTTTTTGCCTATTCTTTACTGCTTGAATTGAATAAACATTAAATAAATTTATTGACACTTTGGCATGTATGTTATTTGTTCTAATTATCTTAATGTAACATGGTTATTTTTGATTTTATATGATTATTTAAGTTTGAGGAAGATTATGGGTGAAAACAGTGACATATGCTCCAGCGAAGACAACAACAGTCTGATAACATTTTAACATTTCTAATTATATTTCGTTTGTGTTATTTATAATTATATACTACAATATTATTAACAACGTTCTGCATTGACAAGTTTGCGCGCCTTCGTGTTAGGCGGAGCGAAATGAGAAGTTATCATACAATATGCATTTGAATTCATTATTCAATTCATTATTCATATTCAAAATTATCGAAGATTATGTTAGAACATCTTGATGTATCGCATAAAAAATGCGAATCTCCCTTCGAGCTCATCGTATCGATACATCCTATTTTGCATTCTCGCTATGGTCAACTAAGTTCTCCTCTGTCTAAAGGATATATGCAATTATTACTGTCCTTTCCAGCCAATTGTACTACATATAAAATTAGAGAAAAAAAGACTCAGATGTTTACATCTTGTTATAGCATCTAATATAACGTCTCATATATTATCACCAATGTTGAAAAAAAATGGCGATATATTTTTAATGTATATTATGTTAACGAATGAGATAATATAATTTCTCTTATTTAAAACTTTATAAACTTTCATTTAAAAAAGATTATATTTATAAAAAAATTTTTTAGAATTTCCTTATTATCAATGACAAATGATGAGTCGGTTTATATTGAAACAATCGTCGTGATCTGAAAAGGAACAGGAAATTGCTATTAGAAATTAGTTGACCGAGGTCGTTGCTGCAAACAGATCCTTAATTATTTATAATTAAGACATAAAGTGAAGGAAAGAACGTGCGCAATCGTATCTCATGAGAGCAGAATATAAGAAATGGCCTACATTGTTATTATCGCAGAAAGTATAGCAATAAGAAAATTGTAAGGACAAAAACAAGTTGTCGTTGAAGATTGCGGAGAAAATCCTCAAGAGAGGCTTAATATATCGTTAAATCGTGTAAAACATTTTACGGTATCTACTAATCTCTCCCAAGTACTTCGTCCTGCGAAAGACAGAATAAATTAGAGGAAATATTATCACTGAAATTCATTCGGAATAATTAAATTTTAAATCGCTAATTTAGAAACTGTTCTTGCATTGACAAGTTGCAGCTGAATTTTCTTTAATTTATCCCGTTTACTTTACAGTGAAGATTGTCTCCCTTTATCCCTTTAAAAGATATTTTGGTTGTATTTCGCAGAAGTCAGCGCTTAACAAACATTTTACGCGAATTATATTTTTAGATTTAGAGGAATAATCTTTATTTCAGCGAAGAAATCCAACATCAAGCTACAAAATAAATATTCTGCTGAACGCGACCAATGTTTTTATTACGGAACGATGATATTATTAAACTATAAAATATTTTATAAGCTCATGGGCTCAGTATTAAGTTCTCCTCGTGCGGATTTTCCTTTTTTATCACGTCTCTTGAAACAATTTTCATAATAAGTCTCTTTCATATATTGAGAAAAAAATTTACTTAAATTTTAATAAATATTTCTTTGAATAATCCTAGCAGAATATTTACTAAATGTAAACACATATTTATTAGATACAAAAACCATTAGTTTGATTCAATTTTTTTTTCATTTATCTAAATATTTATTTACCATAAGTAAATATTGCATTAGGACTTTAAAGAAATATTTATTAAAAATTAATAAATTTTTTCTCAGTATACAGAATAATTTTTGTTTATTGCTATGAATTAAAACAAATTGATGTTAATACTCTCGTTTTTCATTTAATTACAATCGTTAGATATAATTATTTTATAACTATGTATAAATAGCTACATATTATTTCTATCTTTTTTTGCGTTCCTTTCTAACAAAATATAATTCCGATTAAGGCGTCAGAAGTTAGTTCTCTCTTCTCATTATGTTAATTCTTTCTACTCATTATATGTTTTCAAATCTCAAGATTTATATAAAAATAAAAAAAAATATTAAATGAGTTTAACAAAAATATTACAAACAAAGTTTGAAGTTATTGTCCAAAAATATTATTACAAACAAATTTTGAAGTTAGTTATTCAGTAAACGAGAATGGATGAAATGAATTGAAATGGATTCAAATTTTCAGAAATACGCATTCGCCGAACGTTAAAATGAATCCTTTTCAATTCGAATGCATTTTTATTCATTTATATTTGAAATTGAATGAAAGACATTTCACCTCGTTTACTGAGCTAGTTATTAATTATTAGAAACTATTTGTTTTTATATGGAAAATCAAAAATCCAAGTTCATTCACATAAATTAAAGTCCTTTCTTTTAAAAATTTGCTTACTTTTCCGCAAAGATACATCTCTGAGACATCGTGGACCTACGATCGAGAACAATAGATTAACTTTTTAATAAGTGTACCTAATACAACGTCTCACATTTTGAAAGAACAACCATAATGTAAGAAGACTAGGTAAACCAATTTTAAGGAGGATAAACAGTCATTTAAAGTAACGACATTTGTGATCAATCAAAAATTGGTCAGAAATTTTATAATTAAACTAATATAAAGCCGCTATTAAAAATTTGTTACTAATTTGAAAGTTGCCTTAAATTAATCAGCTGTCATTATGTGCAACATTACACCTGGTCTTTTTACATTATGGAAGCAGCCGCGTCGTAATCACTTTTATTGAGCAGCTCTCTTCTCACTTCTTGCAGAGAGACCTTGCGCTTACGTCTCAATCAGATGCTTTAAAGACACTAATGGCTTATATGTATATTTGCCTTGTGCAATTATGTTAATTGAATATACAATTTATCTATATATATAAACTTGCGATAGAGAGATCCCTTGTCTCACGATTTTGGAGTTCGGTGACAGGTGAAGGTTTCCGATCTCAAGCAAGAAATAGAAAGAAAAATTGATATGAAAAAACATAAAGCAAAGCTTTCCCTGCGAATCTTTTTTCTGTTTTTTTCTTGCACACGAAATATAATCCTAAAAGTCCTTATTGTGATACAAACCGCTGTCTCACTTTATATGCATATGTATATACATGTATAGTAATTATTGTATGCAGTACATTTTACATTTACATACACATAAAATATATTATATATTAAGTTCGTTCGATAAGTATATTTCGTTCTTCAAAGGATTTTTGAAGAACGAAATTTATTAACTTAATTATAATAATTAATTCAATACATTTATTAATTTAATTTAATGCAAAATGTAATTACTATTTTGTTTTACTACTGTCTACCATCTTAAATTTAATTTTACAATTCTATTTCGATATGTTACAACATGTCTAATATAGAATTATAAGAAAACTAGAGATAAAAATTATTCACTTTTTTCGTCCTATTGTTTCTTTACAAAACCTGAGATAAAAAGTATTTGGGTATCTAATGTGAGACAAATAAATTGATCTACTTGGCAGTCTGTGACTTCCATTATTTATATATTCTGTAAGCGACGATCCAGCTAAAATATTTTTTACAAGATCTAATTATTTCATATAGCGCATTATATTTTTCCAGGAACTCTTTGGTTGTTCTTCTTGGGAGCAAAATAGAAAAAGGAAACTTAATTTCTTCTATTTAATAATCTCTCAAGTAATCACAACTATTTATGAACATCAATGAAAGATATCTAATAGTTGGATATTTGTACAATTGAAACAAATTGCCTTTTATTTTTCATATTTTTTAAATATATAATATATACATGTGTATATGTTATCAATATTCTTCTAATTTTGAAGATATCATAGATGCTAGAATTTCAACAAAATATGTACGTTATATGTTACAGATGAAAAGAAATAAATTGCATTTATCTATATATGACCATATATATGTATATTTAACTTAGCAATAATAGTCTTTTTAGTAATAAAAATTTATTGGATTATGTCAATAATTCCGTATGGTTTTTGTCGATAGACAGTTTTTATAAGCACTCTGAAAAGCTCTAAGCACCAGTCCATATTTTAGAAACGCATAATAATTGACAGGTGATTTTATTGTGCATTTAAAAAAGACAGCATGAAGATTGATTGTTTTGTATATTTTGAAAGGCGTCATTTGAAAGATGGCAAGGGTACGGTCAATGTAATGCTACAAATGTGTTGAAACATGGGTTGGTTAATTCATAAAATTTTTTCTTCTGATTGTCAATCAAATACTTCAAACTATTTATATAGTGATATTTTGATCGCATCCCAAAACGAACATTTTTTTAACATATGCTTCATTTAGGAACGATTGTTCCATCTTCGGATAAATTATATCATAATTCATTCAATGGATAAACAAAAGAGTAAAAGAGTAAAAGAACAAAGAGAATAAGAAAATAAAAGGGTGAGTTGAAGTTTATCAAGGTGGAATTTATGAAAGGTAGAACAACCTAGCTTTAAAAAAGCAAAAATGGGAAACCTATAAAAAATGTATCCGGTGTATGACGAAAATATCATGAAAGGACGCGTGTACCACAAGTAGTTTGCAAGATTTCGTTCCGGAGATCTTTCTGTTCAAGACACGTTACGTTCAATGCGTTATGGATGAAAAAAAAAAGGAAATTCTTTGAGCAAGGAATTATGTAATCCGAACTACGATACTGGATCACAACCGTCAATACATTCTTGATGAAAGTTATTGTCTTTTATAAAAAAAAAATTTCGTTTTTCATTTATGGGTGAAAAAAAACCTCAACGAATTATTGATCAAGCTAATATTAACATCATCTAATGGATGTGTTATTTTCTGATATTTGTATCATATATTCTTGCTTTTGACTTCTTTTATTATCACTTATATTACTATAAACAGTTGGATATTTTCTTCTATAAATCTATTAAAATAAAATAGCTATTTTATTTTTTACATTTTTTAATTACATTCATCAATATTCTTCTAATTTTGAAGAAAAAAATAAAATAGTTATTTTATTTTAATAGATATACAGGTAAAAATGTCCAACTGTTTATAATATTATAAAAAGTAATGATAAAAGAAATCAAATACAAGACGATAAAAATATTAGAAAATAATAGATTTATTAAATGATGGAAATATTGGATCTATAAAAATATTGAATAAAAAGTAAAAGTCTCTATTTAAAATTTTGAAGTTTCAAAGTTGACTTTAAGAGCTTTTCCACATTTACGTTTCATGGTCAAATAGGTACAATTGTTTGACGTATTTGTTGGAAACCTACAACTTTTGTATAAAACATTTTTCTAATAAAAAAATAATTTCTGAGACAATTAGCCGTTCCAGAACTTTTGACGTGCATTGTATGTTAATGAGTAATAAGTATATGCAGATTTGAACGTAACATGATTATTCATTCGCGTATGCAGAAATGCGATCGGAAAGACTAGTCGTAGGGTTCTAATCATATGCGAGGCATGATCTCTTCTGCACAAGGGCGAAGTCATCCCTGCGTGATTGTACAGTTCGCTGTAGGAGACGCGGCTCCCCGAAAGAGTGGTAGCTGATATATGTCGATCTGGTCTGTTTTGATGAGACAGTATATTTCGCAGTTTTCCCTCGTTTTATCTATGTATATATGTACAAGCACATACAGATTATATACGAGACAAGACTCGCGCGTCTCAAAAAACGCTTTATTGCGTAAAATTGTATACAATCTCGGCGCGTTTGTTCTCCTTGATGGAAATAAATCATTGAATGTTGTTGAAATCAACTGTGAAATTGTGAAAATAAAAAATGAAAGTGACTGAAATATCGTTGAATATATTTCAGTATAAATATTATATTTTTTTTTTAAATGTACTAAAATGCTTTGGATTCTATAAGAAATAAAAATTTATTATTTTTGATTAATAAAAATTAATGAAAAATAATAAAAAATAACGAAAAATGATGCATAATAATTTAATATTTTTATAGATTTATTCATAGAAATTAAATACATTATATTCAAATACTATGAATTTTGAAGATAATTTTTGAAAATATATGAAAAGAATGAAATGTAATGCAAAGTATGTAATTTTTTACATGTAATATTTATTAACGTAAATTACATTGAAGTATTATAAATTCGAAGAAAATAAAAAATTAATGGTATTGGAATGAAATTTACATTATTGTTATAGATTTACTAGTGAAAGTTATTGAAAAAAGAAATAATAAAATTAATAAAATTAATAATAAAATATTGGAATTAATAGTTAAAAAGAATATACTGAAGTCTGCTAAAAAATAAGAAAATCAGCGTTTGCATTGTAAGAGGGCGGACACAATCAAAGAAATAGGAAACAAAGAACAGAGAATACCTAATTTCAATCTATCAGAAATTATATACTGCGAAATACATAGTTTCTGATAGATTGAAATTCTTATTTCTTGTTCTCTGTTCCCTGTTTCTTTGATTGTGTGCAGTTCTTAATGAAACATTCTTATTGAATCATCTTTCTAGGGCTTCGTTAGATGGTATCATTTCTCGCATATAAAATTTAGCTTATATATTAACTCTATATAATCAAGTTTATATAACCGAAACTTAGACAAAGGGATCTAAACGCCCTCTTGGAAAAATTATATTCAATTTCAGCGCTACTTGTCATAGGACTTCGATCTGAGCAAATTAAATTGATCAAATGATAAGTAGTAAGGATTTCAAATGCGCATGATCACGAATATATGCACATACATATGCTTAAAGGCTTAGAGGCTTATTATGTAACTTTTAATGAATGTAATGATATCGTTACAGTCATTAAGAGTTACAGAATAGACATTCACTACGTTCTATGTCCATCTTTTTATGTAGCTACTATCTTAGATCATAGCCATAATTGTTTCCGTGCTTGATTATTGATGATTATCTTTTTTCATTACATTGTTTTGTTATACGTGACTTCTTCTTTTCTTCTATATATGCTTTTTTTCTATTTGTAATGTTATTATCCTAAAGATTCCAAAGTTTAAACTAATTCAAATATTAAATTTTCCTATCTCATTCATTCAATATATTTATATATAGGACGTCCCAAAGTTAAATGTCAAAATTTGTGTGTAGAGAATCGATAAACTAAGACACCGTCTTAGAAAGAAAAAATTCACTTTAATGTGAACACGCTCTTTGAAAAACAGAACAGAATAGAACATAAGAAAAACGTAGAATATATATATATATATATATATATATATATATATATAAACTGTATGTATGTATATATATATATATATATATATATATATATATATATATATTAGAAAAAGAAAAAAGCAGAGAAATGGCTTTTTTGGAGTTTCCCTAAAAATAAAGAGTGTCTTTAACCCGGGAATGCTCTTAATCTTTGAATAATTTTTACATCTCAATAGCAAGAAAATAAAGTTTAAAGTCCTAACTCTTATTTCATAATATTTTTAAGAATTTATATATTTTAAATTTATAAAGATTTCTGAAAAAACACCTTAAATTTTTTCAGATTTTGTAAATTTCCTTTGGAAATTATGAAATGAGAAATCTTAAATATCATATTAAAAGTATAGTATTTTCAAAGATTTAAATATTTTCTCCACATAATTCTTTGTAATAAAAATATAAATAAAAGTATAATGTAATATTTTCGCTATTTAAAACATCTGATAGAAGAATATTCTTCACATTTTGTCGTATAACAACATCGATTATTCTTGAAAATATTAGGAATAAATTAAGATTTTGACCTATTAGAAGCTTTGTATTCTGGTGTAACCAGTTTCTGATAAGTTGAAATCTTAATACTTATTCTTGTTTTTAATATTTTTTCCATTGTGCGCAGTCCCTTAAAGTCGATAACTTGTAACGGTAACTAATTACTTTATGAAACAAAGAAACTGTAACTTTAAGGAGATTCCTAGGATAGAATCCATTAACGTTGCTCAATTTTCGAGATTTGAGCTAGTTTTGAGCTAGTGCTTAAGATACGAGCTACTCAGAGAGTTGTCCCAAGCAGATCAACAAATTATTATGATGATCAAAATGATGTCAATATGACTCCAGAATGATCATTAAATTCATTTTTCAATTCGATTCAATTTCCGATTCATTTATTAATGTCATTTTGACATTATCATGACTTATTGTTCTGTTTGGGGTATTAACATCTTAAGACATTACTTGAGACAGTCTTGAGATTAAGAACGAACTATGCATACTAACTCTAAAGCATAATCCAAACTCCAATGTGTTTTACTAATAAAATGTGACTCATCGACATCTTTATATACTATTACATCAATGTGTCAAGCACACATAAATATATACATAAATTTTTATAGAACAATATCGTCAGACATTTATTAATTAGATGTCTATAATAAGGGAAGACTATGTTTACTGTATAACTTATACTATCTTTTCCCGCTGTTCGATATCTATTTTCTCTAAGTTTTTAGTAAGTTCAGTTTTTTATAACTGTAAGATTAACAGTCTTACGCTTCAATCTTTCATAAGTATGGCTAGATGTGAGAGTTAAAATAAAAAATCGAAATATATTGAATAAAAATCGAAACTAAACTTAGGGCTTGATTCGATCGATTATGAATTAATCGTTTTCACACGGAGCCACTCATCACCAATACATATGAAAATCAATACTAGAAAAAACATAAAAAACATACAAAAATACTGTTTTTTTAAACAATTCCATAAACTTTTGGGTACTCCCTCATATAAGAACATTATTTCTCTTTTTTTTAATTTAAAAAGATTGTAAGGCTCACTTTTCAGTTTTACAATCTTTATAAATATTCGAAACTATTTTTTTTTGCAATTGATTTGATTGCAAAAAAAATAGTTTCGAATATTTAAATTAGCAATCATGTACCCAAAAAAATATTATGCCGTTTAGCGGTTTCGTGTTAATGTCAAAGGATGTTTTATTTATATCCCTCTCTCTCTCTCTCTTTCTTTCAAAAGATATTCTACAATTAAGTAGGGGAATTTCGTATAACCATAAAGTGCTGGACTTAAGATTGCAATCTTCGTCTTGTATGTACTGACATGTACGCGTAGCTATAATAACATGTAAATGAAAAACTTCTAAATAAGCATGCTGCTATTATAGTATCTTATCCTCTTATTTTCAAAGGTTATTCGAAATAGAATTTTCTATAGAGAAATTTATTTTTGATCATAATAAATTTATGTGTCCTCATTTTTATAGATAAATACGTGTTATAAATACACTCTGATTCATATAAGATTTTTGCTTAGAGGAAATGATAAAAGGAATTCTTCGCTTATTGGTAGAATATCTTTTTTGGGTGTGGTGAACAAATATTTAAGGCCTGTTCTTTATCACTGTATTGGATTGCACTAAAATTTTCTTTTTTGGTTTCACCAAACTTCAAATATATATCTATATTCTATTACATTTTAAATAAAAATATATACTAGTTTAGCTATAAACGGCAAACCTATAGAAACATATGTTTCAAAGAGCGCGTGATGCAACTTTATGCAATAATAAGAATTTGTAATTCACGCACATGAACATGCACACAATTGTACTTTTTTCTTCCTTCTCTTTCTTAATATGTAATTATTTGTCACTATTAAGGTAGTACACTCGCGATAATATTATCCAAAAGTTAAGGCCATGACACACAAAGAACTTAGGGCAATAAGATGAAAGTAGTAAGGAAATCAACATGTTGGATTGGCTACTGCTTATGGCCTTACGGACTCTATTATGGTTGGTTAATTCGCTTATTGCTTACGTTTTACTGCTTTTTCGTGTACCATTAACCCTTAGGTCTCATCGCGCGGTTATTGGCGATATCCTCACTCTCGCCACACACACAGTGAGAGAAAACTTTTTTGGATTGTGCCTGTCCAAGGCTGCACGCATATACGGAAAGAAAATGAATACAGATAGACTGATGCCGATGTTATCAGATGCTTATTGGCCGTTCCCTTCACTCCCTTCAAATCTCTATATGCGAAATAAAATCGAAAATTAAATTCTTTTCATGGCTCCATTTTCCGACGAAACGGTAAAAAATTATAAAATTTTTTCATAATTTCCGTTTCATATTCTATATTTCTTCATCATATGCTCATTTGTTTATTAACATCTTACTTCTAGTTTAGGCCCTACAAAAATAAGTGTGACATTTTGATGAACTTTGTACAGATGACACGTATAAAATGTACAGTTTTTAATTGCTTAGTATTGAAATTGTCAATCTTATTGTAATTGCACAAACGTGTCAAAATCTTCTAGTACAATATATAGTTTCAATTTCAAGAAATTCTGACTGTTTTCAATTCGCGAGTGTACTATCTTAAGACATTTAAGACAAGATGCTGTAAGGCTTGGAATCAGACTATGCATTGAGGATTGAGATGGAAGATTGAAAGATAGAAATTTAACCAATCAAACAAAAAACAAGGAGCTAAAATTCCTTTGTCCTCATTCAAATTTACTTGGTCAAATTTCAATCTTCAGTGCACTCAGAGAAAAATATAATTTTGATAACTAAATTAACAACTCTAATAATTTAAGTATTTTTATTACAACTAGTTTTACAAAGTAATAAAAGTAAGTATTGAATACTATATTTTTATAGTACTACACTATATTTTTATAATATTCGGTATGAATTTAGTTCTTATTACTTTTTAAAACAAGTTGCAAGTATTTAAATTTTAGAGTTGTACTTTATAATTGCCACGACTATTTTTTTTCTGTTAGTGTGCGTATTCTGATTCCGATCTTACGCAATTAAAACTCTTTAACATGATTGCATCTCGATTACATCAGATTTGTTTTTCTCACTCGCGCACGCACGCTTTTCTCTGGTACGTATAATTTTTAATTGACGTATGTTTTTATCGTATATGTTTGTGGGAATGGATCACTCTCATTGTTGCAATTGCCCACTGCCAATTACAACGACTTCTGCGTAAGAAGTTTTTTTATTTTTTTTTCTAGCGCTGATTGACTTGTGTGCAATTAGTTCGTGTGCAATTGATATACATGTTTGTATATGCCTCATGAAAACCAGTTCCCGAGGATCCCGAAATTGTTCGCCGAATCTTTGCAAATTCGTCGGACCTCCGAATCGTCAAAGCATTTCTCATTTCTAAAACTCTTAGAAGAAAAAAAAATGAAGAGAACATTTCTTCATCTGTTATCTTTTCTTCCTTTCTTGTCTTTTTCGCACGAATAAAGTTAAACTTGCCAAAACTATAATCTGATCAAATATCATTGGATGTAATAATAAAACACTACGTTGGTGGTTTAATTAATTCTACGCAATCACTGCTCGTATGCAGCGTAGATATCCGAGGGATACTCGTGGACATGTTGAATGATTTTTGAATGCTTCTTATGATTCTTTCATTTAATACGGATAAATTTCATAATATCTCATTTCACGATGCATACATATTTTCTTTCAAGTTCAATATTTCAACTTATAATTATTATTCAAACAATCACTGAGATCACGTGAAGATATCTGCAAACGATCTACGACTAATGTCCATTTCTATCAATGTAGTAATTTACTCTTTGTCTTTTTCTAATTCTTAAAATTAGAAAAATATAAAAAGTAAGTTAAACTAAGATTAAAGTTAATTACATTAATAGAAACGGATATAAGCTCGAATTAATTTCATTAACGTTAATATAATTGGAATTTAGTTCTTTAATCAATAGAATTATTTCTAACAAAATTCGTAATTATATAATTCGTTACCTCTAATTTAACTTTTTTTAACTCTTTCTTTCCATGCCTGGTGAAAATTTTTCTTAAAATTTTTTATATAATTTTCCATAACTATTATGTAAATTTCTATTCGATTTTATAACTTTTTAGAAAATTTTTTATATTTTGTATACGAATTGAAACCATTTTCAGAAGTACTGAAAAAGTCTACATCTTTTTTAGAATTCTTTATATGTATATATATATTTTCAAACATTATTAGATTTTTGCGAATTCTCATTCTATACTTTTTAAAGAAAATTTATAAAATCTGAAAAATTTAAGGTATTTTTTTTAGATAACACTTTATAAATTCAAAATATAGTCTTAAAAAGTCTTAAAAATAAATATTATGAGATATTATACAAATTTTTTTCACCGGGAATGTTTTAATCTTTTTTAAACGACAAAAAGTTTATAAAAATTTATCCGTGACAAAATTATATATATTTATTTGACAAGTCACAGTAGCCCATTAAATTAATTATAGAGCAATAGAATTGTTTACAGTAAAATTTTTAACTATAGATATAATTGATATAATCTTATTTTTCTTTCCATATACTAAACAACATAAAATCGATAGTTCCATATTAAAAATATTACAGATGTTGTGCTTGGCAAGCTAATCGTTAATTAATTAACAAAACAGATATTATTTTATAAGTAAGTCGCTGAATAAATGGGAGTTATCTTCTTAGATAAATTGCTTATTGCAAAATTCTTAACTATAAGCGCATAATATTATTTAATATTAAATAATATTTTAGGCGTATTCTTAGAATATTAAATGTAACTTTTATATTTTATTAAAATTATATATTTTATTAATATTAAATAATATTCTTGAAATATTAATGAATTGTTATACGTCCACTTCTAATAATAATATTATATGATTATTAAAAGTAACATTATTTAATAATATTGTATGATCATTAAAAAGTATTATAATAACATTTACTTCAATTTGTGAAACTATTACCCCCAGTTCAGTTTAAGATTACGTTTAAAGATTGAAAATGATTTTAGTGCTCAGTTGTAAAACTGCATGAAATACGTACATAAAATTACACCAAAACGTTATTTAAATACTAAGATGCAGCATAGACCGATAAGATCTTTTCGTTACTTGTTGTGAATTCAAATTGCACTTATATAGAAATAATTAACATTAATAAATATTTATTAATTTATTATATTCCAAGGATATTTTAAAGGCACAATATCAAGGATATTATGAAGTGAACATATAACATCTATAAAAAATTCTTATAATATTAAAAAATGTTATTTAATATTCTCGAAATATTATAATATTATTTTAATTTCTTCACAATAACATTCTAGGAATATTTTTGCGCTTATAGGAATAATTCGTTTCCCACTCTCTCTAATCTGTCTTTCCATATGTCGGGTAAAACATTATTAAAAATTGACAATTGCTTCCTGTTCGACCACATTGCGATTGACCAGAACTACGTACAGTGACCGGTGCTTGGAGTTTTTCCATTAACAGAGGGGGGGGGGGGGGAGTAATTATCAGAAAATTTTATATTAAATTGAATAATTAGTAACGTCAAAACCAGTCAGGACCCAGTTTTGATAATTCTGTCAGTGTTAATGAAATAATATTACTGGCAAAATTAATCAGAGTTTAGTCAAATAACCCTTATAACTTTTTAAATGATGAATAAAAAATAGGCTTAAAGATAAAATCAAATATTATAACTATAAAGAAGCATGAAAAGGTCTAATTAAGGCTTCTAATGAATATTTTCGCGGCCATATTGAATCATGACGTCATAAGTTAGAAATAACACGTTGAAATTCTTTGCATGCTATTTGTAAATAAAGAGAATTTAGATAAAACAAAATGATGAGATTGCTTTAAAACATTTTTTTTTAATGGGCAGAAATTATTCCAATTCTCTCCTCCCTCTCCGATAGTTAATAAATAGTTGTAAGTGAAGTACGTTTACTAGCATTTACTCAATGCACATTATTATTTTCACTTCACTTATTTTTTACGACTACTTATTGACCGTCAGGGAGGTAAAGATAGTTTCAACTACTCATTTTTACAGTGTTTTTAAAGTGTTTTAAAGCGATCTTATTATTTTATTTTATCTGAATTCTGTTTATTTATAAATGCCATACAAGAAATATGTCATTTCTCACTTATGTAATATTCAAATGTAATATTCTTGCATTTATATGCTCTTTTTGTTTATTACATTTGATTTAATTTTTTAACTTCAATTGATTTTTCCATCGGACGACAAAATGAAATCTTTTTTCTATTCCGTTTATTTGCATTTACATAAAGTTGGGTGAGCATTTGCAGCTATAGATCTCTAAAAATACATTATTAAATGTGAAGTCTCAAACTATTCAAGTGTCCGATGCCGAATTAAAATGATTTGTTTCTTCTTAAAATATATTATTAAATATCAAAACTTAAAGTATACTTTTTTGTGCCTCAATTTAATATGTAAAATATTCCTTGAAAGTCTTTATGACTAAAATTTTTTTACAGTATGTACGAAATTATTTATTATGTCAAAAGAAAATTTCAGATAGTTTTTTCAATTTTTATCATAGAATTGAATAGCAATAAAATTTTTCATTTTTTCGAGAAAATTCTCTTCTTCTTTCTACTCCATCAGATACTAGGATAATGTCCCTTGCTAATAAATGAAATGGAAATTGCGTTAGACATATCCAAGAACATATATAGATGTCTAGGTTTCTATTCTTAAAATGAAACGTATACAAAAAACTAGGAAAGTACTATAGTATACGTCACGTTATTATATTATAGTATTTCTTTAATTTTTCGTATATATAATTTTTTTTCAAGAATAGAGGCCTTGCGTTGTACGAGCCAGAATTCGGCAGGCTGATGCGCGACCGTTCGGTGTTTGCTAATCGATAATAGGCACTGTAAATCAACGTGAGATCGTGACATCTCAACGATGTTCTGCTTCTCGAAAAGGCCGAACGTCGAAGAAATGCAGAGTCCTCCCCGTCCGAAATGACATGAAATTTCCCGGAGGGTTCAAACACAATTCGAAACATAATGTCTACTTAGGACAAAAATACGGCGTGACCCCCTTAAAATAATTCGTTGTTTATAGAAATTCAAACACTTTCTCCCATTCCCTCTCCCCATTTTCGTCCATGAGATCTCTAATGAAATGTAGCGAAAGCCTCACGTGTTTTTTCCTTCGAAAAAGATAGTATTTTTTTACATGATAACGAAAAAGAATAGACTCGGTTTTACGTGTCAGTAAAGAGATAATGATAATGTTTTCAAGAGCGATAATTTACGATTGCCATTTTCTTCCTGCCGAAAAGCGAAATTATAAGGTCAAAGTTCACTTCGTTAATTTAATTTATTGAAGTTAGATTTATTCTTGCAGAAATACGAGTAGGTATATGAAAGAAACGAGGAAATCATAATAATAAATCATATGAAAATATTTGAAAAAAATATTGGCGCAACAAAGACAACTATTTGATTATCTTTATTGAGGATTTTTTTTTTAAATAAAATATTAATGTTTATGGAGGATGTAAATAAACTCGGGAAAGAAGTTGATGCAAAGCGTATACATTGATAGATAAGGACCATTCTAGAATTGACAATCACAGTCAAATATGAGGATATTATACTATGATTGGTCAATTTTTGCAATTACAACTACGTTTACGCATGTCCGGACAACAAAAAATTTAAGATAAAAAATTGAAACAGCTTTTAGAAGAAAATCCTTGTCAGACATAAAAAGATTGAAATATTAAAAAATAATTTTTATATAAATAAACAACATATTTTCGTTAACAAAGCCGAGAATTAATAAAGTATACACTTAATTAGCAGAATCAAAAGAAAAAAATCTCCACCAAATAAACACGTGAGGGTGCATGAATGTTAGTTTTTAATGATTTCTATGAATACACTGAAAACACTTAATGAATTGAACAACTATGGCAGTACGATATCGCAAATGCAAACAGAATAAGTATAATGTATGATGAATACGCATAATAAATATAATGTATATGTTGGAAAAATTAATCAAAATTAAAAAAAAAGAATTGGTTATGAATTATTCATTACAGTGCGCATAAGTTAAAAAAAATTTTTTAAATATAATTCCAATTGTGTTGAAGACAAAGAAGGTCTTCGTCTTTAATAGTTTACAAATCGGAACGTGTTTTTAAGCAAAGATTAATTCAGAATTTAGTAGTTACAACGTTGATGTATTCCTTTTCGTCAATTGATCCTGTCGTTATTAATTCATATTATGGGAAAAGAAACAGAAGAGTTCTTTGGTTACGATAATAATTACCGAAGGAAGCCACATTGTTTCCATCTGTTAGTTTCATTCGTCCATCTTTCTTTTTTTCGATTTTGCTTGCTGTTAGTGACGCGATTAATTTATTCTAAGATTTGAGGCAGTACTCTTTTTGTATATCGATAAAATTTGTTCTTTATAGCAAACTCCGGGCGATCTACATTATCTATGTGCTAACGATCTAGGTTTTCCTCTTTTTTCTTCTTTAAAGAGAAAACCATACAACAGAGTCGAATGTGCCTAGATTTGGTCCGACCACCCTTAATTACGACGTAAAAGACAAGGATCACGACGTATATAAATGTAGAGTTATAGTAAAAAGGTTCCGTTAGACGTTAATCGAGAAATGTCTCTATGTGCACGCGAGTGCAAATATCGCTCTCTCGATTATTGAAGCCACGTTAAATCAGTATTAAAAGCTATCCGGCAATGTCTGAGAATTTAATGATATACAATAGCATAGCACTAAAACACTATTTCCAAACAATAAGCGAGTCATTGCAATCGATTTTGCAGCTTATCGGATAATTGGAAGTTTTACAATTATTTCTGATAATTACAATCTAAAATATTATTATTAAGTATTCCAATTATCTATAAAAATCTCGATTTGATATTTTAGCGTATTCGAAAAATTTCAGTGTTTCCAAAATTCTCAAATTGAAATATTCAGTGTTGGGCATTTATATGCATTTACATACAGAATTACCTTCCCAAATTACCTTCCAGCAAGTAATCTGAATAAATAAATGATAAAGAGAGCAACCATTCTTTACTTGAATTATGTAAAAAGTGACAATTTACATTCTGCCTGCGTGTTTATAGATACCCAACTCTGAGATTAAATAGCTAAATTATAAATAGCTAAATATTAATAGCTATGTATATGTGTGTGTGTGTATATATATATATATATATATATATATATATATATAACTAAATTAATAAATTTTTAATAAATTTTTCTATCGAAGATGCAAACGATAATAATTATAAAATCCAAAGCATGCTCTTACCAGAGTAGCGTAATTTACTAGAAATAGTCGCTTATCTTGGGAAAAAAGTTTATATCGTGTTGACGGATTGAATTTATTTTAAAACAATTAATTAGCGAATATGCAGTAAATTCGAATGCACTCATTAAACTATCATTAATCATGAATTGTTCAGCCTAATGCATTCATAATAATGCTTCTCATTCATCACAATTAATGCAGTACTTTTCTTTGCTTGGCAGAACTACTAATATTGTATGTATTTGTGTGTCTTACATTCAATACTGATTATGTACAATCAAAAAACGTCGGAAATATGCAGTTAAAGTGTATGCAGTTAAAGTGTATGCATATCTTAACTGTAAGATGCATATCTTAACATATTTTTGGAAAGCTTTAAATTGCTCTTAGAATTTATATAATGATTCGTCAATTGCATTAATGTAGATTTCTTTATGTAGGAAAATTGATGATGTAATAAATTGTTCATTATTTAAGTACACTGACGCCTAATATTGCGAATTAATTTTTCTTACTGACATAATATGGTAATATGTCTCATTGACCAAAGCAATAACTGAAGTCGATAAAGAACCAAAATTACGTTTCCACTTCGATTCACTTTGAGAACTGATGTATCTTAACAAATTACGTTCCTGTTTCGAAAACGGCTACATCTAGTACTTCCGCTACGCTGGTAATTCATCTTTAAGTAATCCCTTTGTCGTTATGGATAACCCAGTATTAATGGTGCTTGCATTTTTGTCAAAAGTAAATTGTGTCAACATGATAAACGATCCAGGTTTCTCCAACGACATTTCATCTGCATTTGCAATCGAAATATTTTTTTATTATAACTTTGTCCTTGTCCCTTTCTTCGTCTCTTAATAATGGCTCTCAACTTTACTCTCTTTTGATGATAAAACAAAAAATTGTACAACGAATCGTTACAGTTATTTTTTAGGCATATTCTTTAAAATACTAAACATTTCATTTTTATCAGAAATAAGATGTTATATCTGACATTTCTTGTTTAAATATTACAATAAGATTATATCGGAACATGAAATTAATTTCTTGTAATATAATATCTAATACCAATAAATAATATGATGAGTAATATCTAACGACTATTAGGAAGCATCTTTATAATAATTATGGTGTGATAAGTTCTAATCACATTGCTAATCGAGATCACATCATAGACTCAACAAAATGATAATACCGCGTTCCTAAAAGAATAATTATCTGAATAAGCAATTATCAAATTAACAAGGATCCACAGTTAAGGCTTAATTTTTTTTCTAAAATCAAACGAGAACCACACTAATGTTTTATCCGATGCTTCGACCACGCAGACGCATACACACTCTCTCTCACACACACACACACACACACACACACACACACACACACACACACGCACAAAACGTAACACGCTCTCCGACTCGAGGAGATTCGCCCCGAAGAAGCCATGCGGATTATCGCCCTATCTAAAATTAGATCTGCACTGTGTGAAAAGTCTACATATATGTATATAATATACGTCTACGTATATATTATTTATCATATTATCACTGAATCGTGTCGCTGTCGCTATCCGCTTGTCGGTTAAGATCAGCTATCGTCTGGTGTGTCCTGATATTCCTCGCTTTCCCTGTGCACTAGTACGTGCACCACCGTTGCCTCCGACTGCTGTCTGATCAGCGGTGGCCTCGAGGGTGGCGCCGTGTTTTCCGGACTGGGTTCCGTCACCAGGATACTCACGTCACTACTCTCGACTGGTAGTTGCACTGGCTCCGGCGGTGGTGTCCGTCGTCTCAGACTGCCACATCGTCGGTTAAACGCTTCCTTGATATCCCGTTGCAGCGTATTCAACGAAAGGGTAGTACCGCTCGGCCGCAGGGAGCTGCGCTTCGAAGTTGGTGGACTGAGTACGTCGTCCTCCGGATACTTCTCCACTGCATCCTGCCGGCCCAGCGTGGGACCCAACGATCTACAGATAGAGAACAAGCAATTGTTAATGTTCTCACTTCTTACAGATATTCTTACAGATACTACAGATACATAATAATATTGTTTTTCGACATACACGACACTTGCAAGATGTACTTGAGTTATTTATTTTCTACGAACTCAATTTGTCTTGAACAAGATTTTTACGAGATATACGAAGAATATCATGAGACGAATTATAAAGATATAGTTGAATGTATTTTGCAAAGAAAATTTTTGCGTGTGTGTTTACAGAAAGCAATATACGATAAATAAAACAATAATAATACTCTTGAGACTTCCATGGACATTTTCTATACAGAAATTATACGGATTATCTCCATGTTCAAATTCACTCTTAAAATATCAATGTTTCGTGAACATTGCAGTTCGTTTCATCAGGAACCACCGATAACTGAGTTGCTCTTCTGGGGAATTCCCTTTATATACGCTAGCAGTGACTTAAAACTTTTATCATGACTTCGATTTTATATCATGATCAAGATCATCAGCGCGCTATTCGTCAATCCGAATAATTATCTTGTGCGGAATTAAACCAACCTGACAGTAATATGAGAATCCGAGCCAGAGCTGGAGGCTGCGGAGGGTTGATCAGCGGTTGGTGAGGGACGGGACACGGTCAGTGCCGGGGGTGGCAGGTCCTCGTGGGTTCCGGTGGCGCCGGAGAGCAACAGCAGAGGAAGATTCGGGAACAACCACGCCGAAGCGGTGCCGAGTTCGCTGAGGTCGCTGGCGTCGCTGGCCCTGGAGGACTTGCGGCTACTGGCCCGGCTACCCCGGTGCACATGTAGTAGAGCCGACAGTTTACCGCCCCATCCACTTCCGCTCCTACCATCCACACCACCTGGGCTCGAGGTCTGCGTCTGCGAGTCTACCTCCTGAGCAATTCTTTCACGCTCCTTCTTCATCCTGTATATACATCGAGATTATTTAGTTGCTGTATTTATTATTTCTTATGTACGCCAATTACAGGGTGTCTCAGAATAACCACCAAACATTTCGTGCGTAGATAGAATGGACTAAATTGAGTCGAAAAGTCCTCTACCATTTTGTAATTCAATTAAAGTTAGTCATACTCACGCAATGTACTCTCTTATGGAACGTTGAATCAACCTGGCAGCTTTGTCTTGTCGCTTCCAGATTCTCGTGGAAGACACTATCTCCAATTCTTTTCTAGTTGGAAACTGCTTTTTGAACTTAACATCCATCTGTTCTTGCAGCTTCCTGAAGTCATCTGATTCCTCGACGTGCCCAAGAACGTGCTTGACGAGCGCGTGCAAGATGTCCAGACAATGAATCTTGTTACCCTTTGCGATGGGAAGATTAAAGCTAACCAACGCTACCACGTTGGGCTTTGATATTCCCAGCGGCGGGTCCAGGCTTGCTATAAAGTCGCTCAACTGCGAGAAGCTAATAAATTGCGTTGCATGTGGATCGTACCTAGAAAAACAAAAATTTCAATTTAATATGACGATGAGATTGCTATCACATTATTATTTTAATTATCTATTAGAAGATATATAGAGACCGCAATTATCTCACTAATTAAACCAATATTTCTAAAAACACATGGCTAAATAATTTTGAAAGAAAATAGTATCTTACTTCGACCATCGGATGTAGAACATCTCTAAGTCATCTTCGACGATACCAATCTCTTCCTCTTGATGAGCTTGATTGAAATTCTCTAAGATGATGGCGATGTACATGTTGATGACTATCATGTAACTAATGATGATAAACGATGTGAAATACGTGATTGCTAGTAAGGGATATCCGCAATCTCCGTTCATCTGTCGACTGTTCGGTGTAGGATCGCATTCAGGTGGTTGCACCATCAACGACTCCAATACATCATTCCAGCCAGCCGAAGTCATTAAACGGAACAGTAGCTGCATACTTCTACCAAACGTTTCGAAGTTCACCTGCAAAGGAAGATACTAGCTTTAATAACAATAATTAAACACTAATTATTAATAACACTAATTGAAAATTAAAAGATGTAAAAGGACGTATGTAACATTCAATTTTGAACTGATCGTAGACAATCTACAGTTTTAAGTCTGTAAAAAACAGGCGTTTATAATATAACTGTACACATATAATATAACTAACCATATCGTCCAATGCGCCTTGTTTCCTGACGTGCCCGAAAACAGACATGCCGATGATGGCGTAGATAAATGTGATCAGGGCCAACAGGGCCCCAATATTGAAGAGTGCTGGAAGACTGACGACAAGAGCGAAGAGCAGCTTGCGGATACCTTTCGCAGCTTTAATGAGCCTCAAGATTCTACCGATTCTGAACACCCTCACGACTCGCAAGAGCGTCGGGGACACAGGGAAATCCATCATAATATCTTCCATTAGAATACCCAGGATAGACGCCAATACAAGTAAGAAGTCAAACAGATTCCACGGCACCGTGAAATAATGATAACGCAGACCTATTATTTTGACGATCGCCTCCAGGCCGAAAACGGTCGTGAAAAATGCGTTCGACACTTCGAGGACAAAAAAGATGGGATGTGGCTGATTGTAATGCTCGATCCCCATCGTCAGCATGTTGAGAAATATCAAAACGAAGATAGCTATTTCAAATCTGAAAAATCATACGAGAGATCAGAGTCCCTATTCTTGAGAAATTAGGGAAATATACGTAACTATAGTATATGTAACATAGTATATGTAACATAGCTGTAGTATTTCTCTAGTTTTTCATATATTAGTTTCTTTTTCAGAATAGAGATCGTATTCTCTTTTGTAATTCGCAAATCACTCAAATTAATCGTCATTCTTCTTGTCAAAGCGGTGCATGCAAATTTAACATTCGTGCGGTAAAAATGACGTAAATAATATCTGCTGGTAGTACATGGGACAAATATAACATTTAACTTTACCGTTCATTCGCTTTCTTTAAATAGTTGAAATAAAACAATCTCTTTCACAAAAATGAGGAAATTATACAACGATATAAATAATTTTAAGTGTATCTTAATTGTGATAAAAATATGTATCTCTGCTATATGCATGTTTAACAGTAAGCTTGAAAAGTATATAAATGAGATTTTTCGTAATTCACACATTGACACCGTCATAATAATTCTATATTCTGCTATTATACAGCTAATTTTACATTTGCATGGATTTTACGAGAAGGAGTATCTAATCCCTGTGTGCAGAATTATGAAGTTACGACGTTTACGTAAGCTCCCTGCTTGCAGCTTATCTCGTTTATTATGTACACTGCACACCGACATTGTGTATCTACAATTTAGAGACGGCGAGCGTTAATGTCCTTTGAGTATCGATTTTCCATTACTCTGAGAAACGGATTGTAGAGTCATAGCATTTATTTTCCGAGGTTTTGCCTTTTCTGGAAGCTGAAAAGAAAATTCACGCACTATATTTCACGGCGATTTGTATGCATATTACAATGCTTGCACGGGTTTGAGAAAAGAAAATATTATCGCACAACAAAAAATGAATGTATACAAATTATCTATTGAATTGACATAAAATTTAGCAACTGAAAATACAGAAAAATAAGAAAAAATTTTAGTTTTCTGCTTTATAATATAATTCAGTAAGTTTAAAAAGTTATATGAGTCATTATTTAAAGATAACATTTTTATATTTTTACATGTTAATATAAAAATAATCTGATTTGTGTAAAAGTAAAGCACAAATTAATATTATGAAAGTTTTATAATTGATAAGAAGATTATGTAAAGAGTCTTTGAGGAAAAAAATAGAACGATTAAATTAAAGATTATTTCAAAAACAGTAAAATATATTTCTTCTTACCTTATTTTTTGCGATCTAAAGTTGTCTTCTTATCGTAGATAAATAGTAAGTTGAAGATAATAGTAGCTTTATAGATCGCTTCCAATGTAGAAGGCTACTGTGATGTTAGACATTACCGTAATTTCAAGCAACTATAGTCCTATACCACAGGTATGATCTAAATATCCGCGCACACGAAAATATGAATATGTTTTTGTGCATGCGGATGTTTGAATTACAGTTGTAGCACAGGACCATAGTTGTGTAAAATTACGGTACGTATATTCTTTCGTCGGTCTTCCTTTATTTGTGCGCTGTTAATTGCTAATAAATGATAATATGAAAGCAATCTGCCAGACCTGTCTATGACCTGATATAATTCTGATCAAATTTCAACAAAATAGATAAATAGGAATTCTGTGAAACACACGTTCAAGCACAGCAACGTGAGTAGTGAGGAGGTGAGCAATCGTAGCTTTGTAATGACTCTGTTAAAGAACAATTTGGATCACAGACATTTATTCTTAAACCATTAACACGCTGCGCGCGAATTACTATAAAGGAATTTAATATACTTGGCAAAATTAATTTCAAGAGTGGAGATACGAGTATCTACTAATTAACATCAAATATTAATTAAAATACCAAAAGCGAGAGCAACTCTCTAAACGTGTTAATAATTTAATTTAAAATGTCTGTGATTACAGAGGAAATATACACCTGCCGCATTGCTCGCGCTGCATTGCGATCGAACGCGTGCAGCACAGTACGACCGCCACGAATTCGCACGTACCATTTACGTCATTTTGACCGCACCATTTCTACGCATTCATTACGTTATATTGCGAATAACACACACATGTTGAGTGAAACTAGATTAAAACTTTGGCATCAAATAATTGTCTCGATCGAGTTAGATTTATGAAAAAAATTTAATATGCAAGATGTTAAACAATATCTTTATGGTAAAAGTTTTTATTTTATGTAATATTTTTAAGAATTTTTCATATTTCAAATTTATGAAAATTTTTCTAAAAACTATAAATTTCTTCAGATTTTTCTTAAAAATTATGAATGAAAAATCTTAAAAATTTCAGAATACTTCAAAATTTATAAAAATTTATTTTTATAGAAAAAATACTAGGAAAGATGTACATTTTTTCCAGCATTTTTGAAAAATATTCCAATTTATATAAAAGACCTGAGAAAGTTTTCGAAAAAATTGTAAAGTTAGAGAATTACAGAAATTCTGAAAAAAAATTATACAGAAATTTCTAAGAAAAATTTGCAATCAACTGTTACATATAGAATTGGAAAGAGTTGTTACATTGCGATAATAAATTTATAAAAATTTTTACTATTGATTACAAAAATTTTTATTGAACAAGATTTTAAAGAACAAAAAAATTAAAATAGAGTTATAATAATTGTAATAATAAATGACTTTAGATGAAGAAAACGATATAATAGTAGTACAGAAATCTATAAAAATTATAAATTTGTTACACAAATGTAATATAAATAAAAAAACTTTATTTAGCTTTATATTTAAGAGAAAATTATTTTTTGAAAATATAATTAAGTTATGGTTTAAATACTGTTTCTTACGGAAAAAATTAACATTTTTAACTGTCACGAAATTACAGTAAAGAATAAAGTTGATTGCCAAAGTATTATTATTGACATCAATTTATACAATCATTGACAAAACAACACAATTCTTTGCTCAAAGTGTCAAAGGGTTTTTTTTGCCAAAGTGTTATATTATGCAATTACCTGCGAGAATTGGACAGGTCGTAGAACATTGCGAGGAATTGGTTCATCGGACGTTTTATAACTTTTTGTGGCTTTTTACGGCCGAGTTTTTTCATGGCAGTGTAGTAGTGTTTTTGACTTTCCGTCAAAAACATTTCTAACACCCCACCTTCATACTGAAAAAAAATATCGTTTTATTCTACAATCATATAAATTTTATGAGAATCCATAAGAAAAAAACTTTGCTATTTATAACAAGAAATAACTTTATATGAACAACTATTAATATTTAATAACAAACTGTGAACAGTTAGTAATTTTTAATATTTAATAACAAATTTTAATGTTTTTAAAGCAACCATTAAAATGAAGTGTTAAATAATTATATCAAAGATATGTTTCTACGAAAATGATAAATAATCTTTGCATAATAACATGAACATTTTGCCAAGTTAACTATTTATGTATTATATAATCGCGAAATAAAATAAAGAAAAATGTAAAGTAAAGAATTTGATATAAAGAGAGCAAAGAAAAATATCTATATCTATTAACAATATTTTTCTTTACTTTACATTTTTCTTTACTTTATTTCGCGATTATACAACACACAAATAATTACTTTTGTACTAGTAGTATGGTATTACGTTTTGTACGTGAAATTGAAACAAACATATCTCCCACGCGCAATAAAGTATGTAATGTTTAAAAAATTATGATTTCACTGTGGATTTCATCAAATTCACATTTATCCATATGCCATGGTGTAATTACACCATTTACCTTTTTCTTCAGCATGTTGAAATTGTCTATGATCACTCCAATAAAAAGATTGAGCGTGAAGAATGAACCACATACGATGAATATGACGAAGTAGAGATAGGCGTACAGATTCGCCTCTCTTTGCGGTTGCAGATCTACTCCTCTCGCATCTACAGCGTCCTCCATTACCTCCATCCAACCCTCGAAGGTGGCCACTTGAAACAAAGCTAAGTAAGCGATGCCAACATGATCGAAAGTAATCTTACTATTCTGCCAGGAGTAATTCTTGCTGAAACATTCCTCTTTGGTGTTTACTATCTGAAATTGAAATGGTTGCATAAGAAAAATGTCTTGGATTAATATCAAATCGTAATGATTAGATGGATATGCTAAGTCGTTGTTTGCGAAAAATATTATGTTCAGATTTGATTGCTATTATGATTAGAACAAATAATTTTTATTTATATCTGATATATGTAATAAAATTAATATTAGTATACAAAGACTCTAACTACTATAACCAAAATAAAAAAAAGTTATAACATAACAATTATATTTTCTTTAAGCGATTTTGATTACAAATAATCATCATAAATAATTAAAACTGTTTTCGGTTGCCATTATTAATATTGGAAATCGTCTATAATGGTAATTCATAACCAAAAACAATTTTCGGCAACCGATAATGATTATTTGTAAGTAAAAACAATTTAAACTATTATTTTTGGTCTTTGTTAGTAAATAATTGTTGAATATAAATTAGAATTAATGAAAGTATTTAAATGCACGCATATTATGTCACGCATGTCATCCTCCTTACTGATAATTAGATTCGAATTAGAACAAAGTGATACTCACCGAAATATCCAACATTTCTCCGTACTCGTCAACGCACTTGAAGAATTTGCCGCCGAAAAATTGGACGCCCATTATCGAAAAAATAAGCCAGAACACGAGACAGACGAGGAGCACGTTGAATATACTAGGTATCGCATACATCAACGCGTTCACTACGATCTATGAGCCGGGAAGAAAAATCTTCTCACAATCAGTGAATAACGCAATAATCGCGTTCACGTATTCTATCGTTTATGTTTCAAACGAATTTTCGTAGATTGAGTTTTTTGTCTGCAATATATTTACCCTCATGCCTTGCCATCTTGAAATCGCCCTTAGCGGCCTCAGGGCGCGTAGTGTCCTCAGTGATCGTAACACTTTAAGGTTTTCATTTTCTTCTATTAAAAGGCTAAACATGGATACCTGTGTTTAAGGAAAACGTAATTTAGATCTCAATATAACTCATAAAATTTAAATAAAGAAATTCATGCCAATTAAATTCTCAGATTCTGTTAAATTAATTTAAAAATATATTTGTATTTGATATTTGCGTATGACAATGTATCGACCAAAGAAGATAAAAAAAAGTTAGAAGTCAACTATTTTTAAGAATAATCTAATAATTGTATTATAAATATAATTGCACGAGTGTTCTAAAAAATATATCGAGAATAAAGATAGGTATAGATATAGAATATTAAAATAAATTAAAGTTTTTTTGTCTGTCATAACTGATTTTTAATTTAAATAATCTGGAAACTTTTTGTATATACTGTGCAATTGAATTACGGATAAATATTAAGTAATGAAGTTCTTTTACAAGGAATTATAAAGAATAAATTATGCAGGAAATTAAATTTTCAAGCTATGTTAATTAAACAAGCAAATGTGCAAACTACATAAAGAGAATAAAACTTTCATTCCTTTTGTATTTCTGCCATATGTAAATCCTTGTATTATAAAGCGTGCAGCGGCATATTTAAAAACCGTAATATAATATTGGTTTATTTTTATATCAATTAAGAAATAAAAGTTAAACAGTCAAGCTGGATTTTAATGCTGGAAACAATCCATGTGAATTAATATATCACAATTACAATTTTGTAAATTGCACGTCAAAATTATTTTTAATGCGAATTGCAATCTTGAAATGCAATCAAAATTAGAGTAGTAATTACAAATTAAATTGACACGCAATTTAATAATATTGATAAGCATCTTTGTAAATATTTTAAAATTTGTAATTAATTTTAAGATATTTGTTTAATTTGTGATATTTTTACTCTAGTTTTTGGAAATGGAATTGTGATATATAAATTCACACGAATTGTTTTCAGTATTAAGATCCAGCTTGACACTTAGCTTTTATTTCTTAATTGTTTGTGTTGTTTACATCGCGATCTTTAAAACAATACTTTTTTATTATTATTATATTAATATTTTTATTATTTCTTTATTAATATGACATTGAAGTACTATATTAGACCGTGATATGAACACAAAACAGTTAAGGAATAAAGACTATATGATCAAGCTTGGATCTTTAATGCTGAAACAATTCCATGTAAATTTATATACCATCTATCCAATCCTGCAAATTGCGCGCTGAATTTATTTTTAGACTTGAAACCTGACTGGGAATCCTAACAGAACTAGAGTACTAATATTACAAATAGTTTAGCCCCTTTATTTCTTCTATTGTGTGTTCATATCGTGATCCAATATAATGTTTTAATAATATTATTTATACACGCGATATTTTTAAAATGTCTACTCTCTATATATATTAGTTATTGCGAAAAATATTATTAAGACCTCGGTAGTCTAACGGTGAAGACTTTCGCATGGAATGCGTGAGATCTCCGACCGAATATTTTTTGCAATAACTAAAATAAAATTATTTATAGATTTTACGATGTGTAAAGATTATTATAAAAATGCTTATGAGTATTAATATTAAACTGCTTATCAATTTAATTTGTGATATTATAATACTATTCTAGTTCTGCTAGGATTATGTTTCAAGTCTAAAAATAAATTCAGAGAGCAGTTACAGTTTGTTGGATTGGATTTATGGTATACAAATTCACATGGAATTGTTTCGACATTAAAGCTATTACAATTTATCATAAATTAGAAAATATTTTGTTAATATAGTCATGGTTTTAGAAAAGTTTTTTTTATTTAACCAATTATTATTTATTCCTTTTATATGCATATGAGAGTTTAATTAATGATGCAAACATTATTCATCTGCGGTAACTCATGTATAATTAACAAAAAAATAACGTATACCACATGCGTTTGCGGTAAATATCATTTTAAATTAACACGATACAAATGGAAACGTATTGAGACATATACAGTAACTTTCAACATACCTGGATCCACGGGGCCACACATAAAACACATAAAAAAAGGAACACGGAAACAACGTTCAAACAATTATTGCATGTTTCATCCAATATGATCTCAATTACTTCATCTTATCATATATACAAGTTGAACCATCTAGATAGCAATGAAAATTGTAATAATCATGGAATAATTATTACAATTTTCATTGCAAGTATAAAAAAGTTGTCAAATTTAAAAACTTAATAATCATTGGTAGTTTTGAAAAGAATACGTAGATTAATACAAATTATTCTATGCTACTTTTAACAGCATATGACCATTTTATAATTTTCGTTAGGAATAAAAATTATTAGGTATTCATAAAATTAGATGGCTCATCTCGAATACAAATATATAATGCCTCAAGACAAGCAAAGGAACCGAAAATACATTTCATGCCACATGTATGCGATCGCCCACAGTTTTGAAATTTACATCGGTTAGGTGCAAGACTCTGATTTATACTTACGAAAACGATTATAAAATCCAGGATTGTCCAGAAACTGGTGAAGTATTTACAGAAGCCTAAAGCTAGCCATTTTAGGAGCATTTCAACGCTAAAAAGTGCGCAAAAGCCAAGGTTGGTCCAATAGAGAATCTTTTTCAAAAAAGGATTGTCGTCTAAGTAGATGTCCTCGAAGCACAGCGTTATGGAAGATGCGAAAATTAAAACTAGGATCATCCATTCGAAAGCTGGCGTATCCACGACCGATAGAACGACCGTACGGATTCTTATCCATTTTTTGCCGAGATCCGTGGCGAGGCAACGATTGATACAGCTGCACCTAAACAATCATATCCATCGAACATTATCCAATTGCACAATGAATAAACATTTAATAAAGCTTTGAATAACTGAATTTTGAACCTTTAATAAATTCTGAATTATTGTCTTTATAAGTATTTAATACTATAACTGCCGAAGGTGTTAATTTGGAAATTTTATCGAAACTTAACGTGATAAGACATTTTCGGGACCAAATTCGTAATCGATGCATCAAAATTTACCACAAACAACTTTGTTTATTTTAAGATCAAAATGGTGTCGACCAGTGTAATTAGCAGAGCTAAAATGATCAAAAATGACAAATCTGCTAAAATATTCAATTTTCAATTTGATTTTGATTTAAATTATAAATGATTTCAAGTATTTTTATTTTATACTATTTTAAATTGCCAATATAAACGAAGATAAAAATACATCTTACTTCTGGTAGAAATGCTGGGGAAAGCAATCAAGCGGCTCTTTATTCTTCTTATTCCTACCGAACCCGGGAAACGAGCCCATTCCGTCGATGTACCTTCCTTTACTATCTCTTCTGCCTCCGACCGTAAGCTCGTCCACGTAACTCACGAGAGCGTGCCAAGGACGTTTTCCTATATTTTCATCATTTCGAATGGCCAGCTTTTCCTCTGGCAGCATAGCTACTTCCTCGTCCGGGTTGACATCCTTGAGCACCTCTAACTCTATACTCTCCTCGGGATTGGTCTCGTTGCTGTTGCCCTTTTCGGTCAGCTTTTTATTCTCCTTGACTGTTTCCTGATTGCTCTGACTGTAAGTGGTGAGAGTGGCCTGACGATAGATCGGATCGTAAGTGAAGACCGGCTGATTGAGACTCTCTTGATACGATCTATTATAAATATTGTCTTTGGGAAGGCTCAGCACGGTCTCTTGGATCGCGTACTTCTCCTTATCAGACTTGTCCATCACCTCGCGCACGATCTGCTCTAGCCGGATATTCTTCTCGTTCTCCGAATTCTCCTTTCGATGCTTCTGCTTACGCACGATCGACCGTATGCGATCGAACGAACGCGCGAGCTTCGATTCCTCGCCGACTTCCTCCTTTTTCTGTTTTAACTCTTCGGAATTGAAGCTGTTGAGCAACAACGCCAAGAAGAGATTGAGAACCATAAAGTTGCCCATCACTAGAGCCGGCAGGAAAATTGCGAAACACGTACCCGGCCCATCGTCTCTTTCCGCACGCATGCAGTCCCATAATGGCTCGATCCACTCACCGCACAGAATGCGGAATATCATCATGAACGAATGAAAGAAATCGTTGAAATTCCATCGCGGCACCGGATCCGGATAGAACTTGTCCAAGGTGTAGTCTTTGCTAAACAGCTGCATGCCGATCACAGCGAATATATAAATCACAATTACCAACACGAAAGTCAAATTACCGAGCGCGCCTATTGTCGAAATGATAATGCTGAGGAGGACCTTCATGGTCGTCCAGGATTGCGCGAGCTTTAAAACACGTAACAGTCTGAGACCGCGTATCACCGACAAGCCATCTACCAATTCGAATGTTAAATCGATAAGCGACGCAGAAACGATAATCAAGTCGAAGTTGTTCCAGCCATTGTTGAAGAAATCCTTGCTCAACGCCAAGAGCTTCAGGAAGCATTCGAATGTGAAGATACTGGTGAACACCTTGTTGCCGATGTTGAGCGCCTGCCGTATCGACTCGCTCATGCCGTGATGCTCCATTGCCAGGAAGCCGGTGTTCAAGACGATACAAAGGGTGATCATTAACTCGAACAGGGGATCTCTCACCACCTTGACGCAAATTATTCTGCGATTTGTTTTCATGTCGCAATAAGATTAAGGAAAAGTAATTGTTTTTATGTGTGCAATCTGTGATCCGTTCTTCTTACTAAATTAATCCTAGAATGCTATCAGACATAAATTTTACATGCAACTGAGCCAAGTTATTGGAACGTTAAGCTATATATCAGTGGTCATTAATTTTTTCCAAAAATTTTGAAAATCACTCGAATTATTTTGATGAAACTTTAAATATATAGAAAATTTCATTAAAGTAACCTGAGTGGTTTTCTTTTACTTTGATACATTTTTCTTCTACTTTAACACTGTGTGTCTTTCAAACTAAATCGTTTCGACTATATGATCATATGATGTTTTCACCTTGAATTTATATGAGGAATCACTTTCGTTTTTTATTTTAAATTTTAATGAAGATTATACTATATATATAATTTTGAGCTATAAAATGCAAACAAAATTGCTTTCTGACTAATCGAATCTGATAATTAGGAGAAATTATGAAAAATCTCGAATAACTTATTTCCGTATAAAAAAATTACGTATCAAAGCAAATATACTGCGTCAATATCGATAGCGTTACAAACTTAAGAATATATTTTTTTTAAATTAAAAATTTATAATGTGAAATTATAAATTTTACATTATTTTACATTATAAATTTCTTTTATAATAATAAATTATAAATAATTATTATGAAAATTAAAATAAGAAAAGAATTAAAAAACTGAATCTAAATTTTATCAACAAAATAAATGTCCAAGTTTTGCTATTACGTTTAGAAATAATGTTTGTGTAATATATTCTAAACATAAAATATATTCTAAACATAAAATTAGCAAAACGTGACAGAGAGCGTAATTCTAATATAATTATATCTCGAAAAACTGTTTCATGTGGATAGTTTCAGATCAACGTAAAGTATGTTTTATTTCGTTCAATGTTAATTAGTAATTGTTTACGTATCAATCACGTGTAATGCATAACTACCCAGGTGTACAAAATTTTAGAAAAACGAATATCAGTAAGTTTACCTTATACAGACAATTCTGAAATCTTAGCCATCCTTCGTAATCAACGCAGCATTGAATACACTTATCGCAATTTCTATCTGGAAGATCGTCTGTAAGCAATTTAAATACGATGTTTTATTTTTAATTTTTATTTTAAAAATTTGAATATTCTCAATTTAATAAAAAAAATATAATAAAGAAAAAATTAATCTTTCGTTCGTGAATTATATCTGCAAATGTGTTAGCGTACTAATTTGGATATATAGCCGCGATTTTGAATAAATAATGAAGTTAGTCCATATAGTCAACATGATCTATTATAAGCTTTGAATATTCATCATTGAACATTTTAATTAATTAATAAACTATGAAATTGTATTTAATTTTGAAAAATTTTACTTGATTTTGATCAAAAATACATTATACACAGTTTATACATACAGTTAAGTAAAAACTGATGCTAAATTGATTAAGGAATAAATTTTAGTTTGTCAAATCAATCATATAAAATAGTATTTACGTGACAAATATTATCTACATCTTTTAAACATTTAATATTGAGAGAGAAAGAGAGAGAGAGAGAATAATAAATTTTGATTAAATCATAATTACAATGAAAAAGTAGTTAACAATGAAAAAGTAGTTAACAAATTTTTCTAAATAGAATTTCAGAAAAAGTTTTCAATTGAGGAAACCGTCAACTTTAAATTGATTCGGAAATACTTCAAGCCGCTAAAAAATTCAATTACCGGCAATATTATTTATAAAGAAACACTGCTAGCATATTGCAATTTTTTGCTCACCTAAAACTACAATGTGCGACAGGTACTCTGGCGGCAGCGCGTACATATGTTTCTTGGTTTTAACCCCGTTGCATTTGAGCACTCGAATCTCTCGATTGCCGGTCCTCACCGACACGGTGACCGGTGCCGGTGGGCAATCCGGGCGCATTTGTTGAATCGGTTGGATTCTACCGTGTTCCTTTGGGGATTTCTCCTGTGACTTCTCTACACGATGCTCCCGCAACTCGCGCTTGTCATGCTCCTCAGCGGACGTGACATCGTCGCCGTCATGATCGTCTACCACCCCGGAGTCATCCAAAGATGACTGCTGATTGCTATTGTTGCTGGCTTGTCTGGAATGTAACATACCCCGATTTGGCGCTAACCGGTGAACCGTATTGGGTTCCAACGGTCTGGGGCTAATGTTCTGAAGCGGCAAGTGGGAAGGTCGTACACTAGAGTGCCTGGGACTTGGACTTGGACTGGGCGTCATAGACCTGTAATGGAATTTAACATTATATATTTCGGAGAGTATTTAGTATTTTATCGAAAAGATTTAGTTATCTTCCAATAAAATAAAAAATATATTGAGATTTTTATGAGAATGTATTATATATATATATATATATATATATATAATTTATATTATTTTTAAATATTTGATATTTGATAGTATTTTTTTTCAGTTTTCATGTATTAAAGAAAATTCTTTGAAAAAATATTATCCAAATTGAGAATATATATTTTGATATTATTTTCTTTGATGTCTGAATTATTCTTTATATAATTTTCATAAATATCTAAATATAAGTGATGATAGATATTTATATTTCAAATTGCTAAGCGATCTACGCAATTGTGTGATTTTAAAGAGCTGAGGTCGTATCGGGGATTATTCGAGACATTACACTAATTAGATTCAGAACTGCATAAAGTTATAGCTAGGTTCAACGCGAAATCGATGCTCACAATTAGTAATGACATTAACTTTGGGAATATCCTGATCGTATGTATCACTAATCCAGATCATTTCTTGTTTGTAGTGTGTTACGGAAAATAATATAATAACTGCAAGGAAAGAAATAAAATTCTTTATGAAAAAAATTGAAATAAAAAGAAGTTAAACAAAATATTTTTTTGTCATAAAATCGAAAAATTAACGAGAAATTAACTATAAATTATACAAGAAAATAATTTTATATTCAGAAAGTAAAAACCTTTTTTAATTTATATTAATTAATTTCTTCTAAGAATAAACAATCTATCTTTTATATTTTCTTAGTTTCTTTCACAACAAACAAAAAAATATCGAAATATTAATAAATAATTAAAATCAACAACTTAATTATGAATAATTAAAATAAGAAAATTTCATGAAATTGCATAATCTTTACAGACTGAATTAGGTAAAATGAATTAGAGAACTGAATGAATTAGATAAAAATAAAATAGAGAAAATTTTATCTTTTAGTTTATTTCAAGCAAATTTTAATTTTTGACAGTATTGTAATAAATTGAAACATCAGCTACAAATGATTAGGTAAAAAGCATTTCATAAAATTTTCGCTAAATACAAAACAACTATGAGTTAATAAAAGAAACTAGAGACAGATGAGAATAATAGCGGTAGTTCTGAGATAGATTGTACAAAATTCGCCAGAATATGCGTTCCATACAGTATGGCCTACCATCTACTATTGTGAGATTGCAAGGCAAGCACATTTGCTTGCTTTTCTTTTATTACAGTTTCTCGGAAATGAGGGCGTTTACGATGTTTCTTTCTGTATTTCTAGAACTAGCTTGCTGCTTAATGACTTCGCAAACTGCATATATATTTATATATATATATATATATGTATATATATATATGTACACACACATATATGTATGTATATATATATATATATATATATATATACATATATATTTATATGTACATCTATATGTATGTGTGTATGTATGCACTGTGTTAAATATTATTACTTTAACTCTCTGTATATAGGATAAAGGCACTGATTACTTTTAGTGCAAAAATGCTGCAAAATTAAAACGTTTTTGTTGTGATACTTGCTACTTCGTATTTACAGAAGCAAATGTTTTAACTTTATACTTGAGGTATTTTGTTCTTACTCATAGTCTTTTTCATTTTAAAACATATTTTTCTTGAATAATAAAAGCAGAAACAAATTTAATGTAATTCATGTTTCCTCAGTTTTATTTGATTTATAAAAGCTTTACACGCAATTGAACATTTAGAGAATTTTATTTATATTTTTTCAAGTTAAAAAGCTAAAAGCATTTATTTTATATAATCTTCTATAAATTCAATTTTTTTTTTCAAAAAATAAACGTTTTAATCTTGAACATAAATAGTTATTGTCGTATGTTTAGTATTGTGTCGTGTGTCGTGTATTTAGCATTTTTCGGTTAAACGAAATCAAAATCTCCATTTAGTAACTTGCAACCTTAACGAGTGTCCGATAGCAATGATGATGAGAAATTTACTGTATAAAATCGGTCGTAAATACAGATATAGAAACCTGCTGCGTGCACCACCGTTTTTCTCCTGGCCGATGCTGCTCCTCCCGCGCTTTCTTCTACGCGTCTTTTTCCTTGTATAACTGCTGAGCAAAACTCCTTTACGGGCATCAATTCTTTTTTGTTTATTTTTCGTCAGTGTCTTAATATTGATTTTCGACGGATCGAAACTAAACGTTGAATCTTCGCGATGATCCGTCAAGTCTTTCCTTCGTTCCTGCATTCAAAATACTCGGCTAAATGTAGATAACGTTGTAAAGTGCTAGATAAAAGTGATTAATGAAACAAACTAACATATAACATTTTATTGTACAAATTATTATTTTTAATGCATCGTTGTAAAATGTCAGCATAACTCATTCAAATACTTCGTATTTGAATTAATATTATATTTTGAAATGCAACTTTAACCTACCGAAGCTGACATCAAAATCTATAATTACTGACATTGGATCTGTAAAATCCATTTAATTTATGTTAACTAAAAAGTATTAATTAATTTAAAGGATATAATTTATATGCATATATAAAAAAATGTGTATGCGTGCATGTGTGTATGTATGTGAATACTAAATTTATTTTAATGGCAATAATTTAAATTTGTATAGATTCAATATAAAAAATTGAATAGATCCAATAAACTCATCAGCTTCGAAGGGTTAAAGTAAGACATAGGTATATGTCAAAAGTTGAAATAAAATACATACCTCGTTTGTAATCTCGGCTTCTTCTTCGTAACTCAACGCCACGACAGCCAGCATCAAATTTAATAAATAAAATGATCCAAAGAAAACGACGACTGTGAAGAATGTGACACTAATAGGTCCGCATGCCGATAACACCTGTTCAATAAAACTATACTTATCATTTCTATAACAAATCATTTGCCATATAAAGAATCACTCTATTATTACATTTCTATAACCATATAAAATATTTTATGATAATAAATTGATATGCTGGTACGTATTTGCAGCTGATATTTTCTCGGTGGATGCAATGATTTACACTTACATTTTACCCACAAAAGATATAATATTTTATAAATATAATATATTTTTTTTTAAACAAAGTTCATTAATTTTCACTTTCCATCAATTTTCTGAATACAACTATTAACTCTTATTCACTTAATATCAATTTAGAAAAAGCAAGTTAAAATGGACAATAAAAGATTTAAAAAAAGAAACTCATTTTATTTAATTTTCTCTAAAAGACGCGTCGAAGGAATTTGGAAGCACGAAAAAGCGCACGACTTTTGTTACAGTCTCCATTTATACCATGAAACAATGAACAAAACAAATCTTTCAGACGACAACCTTGTTGTAAACATCCTCCCAGTAATCTAAGGTAATCAGTTGAAAGGTCGTGAGCATCGACCACAGGAAATTATCGAAGTTGGTGTAACCGTGGTTTGGATTAGGGCCAACGCAGAGACAAGTGTAGCTTTCGTTGCAATGCCTGGAAAATAGGAAAGACCCACATTGTCGACACTGTAATATCCGTGTTAACCGTGAGAACGGTTCAAGTGTTCGCAGTATACATGTCATCAAGTGTGGAAATATTACTCGTCACGGCCTTTACCGTGTCAGTATTCGCGGTCAGTCCGCGGCAGCTATCGACTATGTGACCCGCATTCGTTAGGCAAGAATATTTAACGCCTCATTATCTCGTAAAATTAAAATTGGAAAATTGCAACTGTGTAATTCTTGTCATCATGTTTTACAACGTTTCATCCCCTAGAAACAAAAAAATATATGTCGTGCTAGTCCTATCATTTATTCATTCTTTTCTTACGCAACATTTTTCACATAATTAAAAGATAACAATTAATCTTTAATGAAATCTGGATATTGCAAGATATTTAGATGTCAAGTGATATTCATTAAATATCTGTGTGTTTTATGAAAAAATAACAGCAGATATAAAAAAAAACGGTTTTGCTGAAATATCTAAAAATTTAGCTTAAAATAGAGAAAAGTAATTTTGTTTGAACCATCAAACTATTTGCTGCATTGTTATCAATAGCTAAGCTACGTAATTATTTTGATGGTCCAATGAAATTATTTTCAGATCCGTATGTAACTAAATTTTCGAATACTTCAGCAAAATCGTTTTTTCTGTGTACAGTTATAAAATTCGGCGTGAAACACCCACAGAAAATTGTCATAAGTGTAGTATTTCCACGGACGAGTTCTTCACAAGGATGTCTCATCGAAAGTGCCAAGAAACTGTTAGCTCTGGACATATCGATCGAATAAAAAGCCTACTTTCCACGGAATACTGCACCGATATATCGAAAGAGTAACCGTAAAGTTTGTGCGCCGCTGTAAAGCAGTAAAGCTTTTGCAAACTTATTTATACGAGTTGGGCGAATTCGTGCATACGTGCGCTCGGCGTAATCATTTGGGGAACGTATGCTTCCCAAAAATCAATAGATATGGAGGTGCTCTCACACGTTCGCCAAAGTACATGAAATAAACCGATCTTAACGATACGCTCGAGCGATCAGGCATAACCGGATATCATAATGAAAATGTTCTTATGTCGCCCGTGATTAATTAGTAGCTGTGACAAATAATCATGTAACATCGTCGGTGATCGTGTGATCATATAACAAATAATCATATAACGTGACAAATAATTACATAACATTGTCTGTAACAGTTCACTGATTTTATACAATTGCCGATAATCAATGATGATTTATGTTTTATCTAGGGTTGGGTAGTGCTAAGTTAAAAGGTTAAAAAGTTAAATAATTTTAGCTTGATTTACAAGTACGAAGTAATGCTTATACCGGTTGAAACTAGATTTTAAATGCTTTAAATAATTTCATGTGAATTTATATACGTTTGTAGTTTCTCAAATTGCGCTCTGAATTAATTTTCTGGATTCAGAAACATAACTGAACTATCATAATAATATTACAAATTAAATAGCTTAGCTGATTTATCTCATATATGATTTATCTCATTAATCTACTGTTATTAAATTAATAAGATTATTTTCAATTAGACCACTGTTATGCAGTCAGTATATTATTTTTAGTGTACGTACTTCTTGTTTTCGTACATTGATTTTTTTTCCAAAGGACATGAAATCTTTATAATTGAGAAATTTTTGTAGCTACTCTCTTCTTTTATAGATACTTTATTTGGCTTCGGATAAATTTTTCTATAGTATAGAACAAAATTTTAATCGAGTTATTAAAGACTACTGATTTTACACAATTGCTAATAACCAACAACGATTTATATTTTCATCGCGAATGAGTTTCTATTAGAAATTTCTGAACATTATATTTCTATATATAAGATACGTTATGAAAAAAATTATTTTTTATCATGAATATTTCTCACATAAATACAATACAATTCCCTATAAATTTTAAACGGAAGGATAATTAAAATTTCCAAAATAATACAGAAAAATATGATATTATATTAACAGCATTAATAGTTTATTTGATAATAATATTGTTAATTTAATGACAAATATTATGCATGATATATACAGTATTATATATAATAATATTATATAGTATATTATATAGTATTAATATTTTATTACAAGAAAAACAAGATATATCTGTTTCATTATTACTGTTATTGAAAATTAATAATTTTTTATTAGATCATTGTTATCTAATGTTATACAACTTTTTTCTTCATGTACATTCTTTTTTCTATTCACAAATTTTCTCTCCAAAAAAATATGAAATTCTTGAAATTGAAAACCAGTTTTCTTCGCAAATGCTTTACTTGACTTCGGGTAAATTTTTCCGCAGTAAGGAATAAAGAAATTTCCGTCGGGTTGTCGAAGACTGCCGATTTTTCATCGAGAAAAATAAACGTGACATTGAGAAATTTTGCTATAAGACTGACATGTCGATTCAGAGAGACAGTAAAGCCATTTTTCTCGCCTCCCTTGCAATTTCGTCGTGAGGAGAAAATCGAATGGCACTCATCTAGAGATGTTGACGCGAGGTAACACGATCCACGCATCTTTCGAATTAGCTTATCTAAAGTGGAATCGGAGATGGCAGAGAGACACGAACCTGGCGCCGGTTACGTTGCCGCAGATGATCGGCTCCTCGTCCTCGTTGAACGCCCAGTTGGATGAGTTCCAAGTCCACCTGTTGGCGACACGAAAATTCCGTTAGCGTTTCTGTCTCGGATCCCCCAAGGCCCGCGATCTCCGGAGATTTAAAATGAGAGAATTACGAATCCACCATCTTTCTGTGTGTTATCGCGCAGCAGTCAATTTATCAAATTAATTTTCTGCAATTTGCCGTTGTGCAATATGTGGGCGAATGAATCAAATTAGCTATGAATAATATTCGATAAAAAACGTGATAATAACATATAGAAGAATGGATGAATAGAATGAACAGCACATCCATAAGCGTATGATTATAAAGAATCCAATACTTTTGTCTTTATACAATATATTATGAATTGTGATTATTCTGTAATAATATATTATATAATTTTCATATGTATGATGTTTCCTATTTCATCTAGAAATCATATCCGTTCCAAAAAAGACAAATCACGTAATTTAATTACATTTAATGAGTACAGTTAATAAGTAAATATTACTCTGTCAAAAGTGAAATTATTAAAAAAAATCATTAAAATTGTCACAACAAAAAGGATGAGATTTGATTAGTCAATAATTTTTGTAATAAAAAAACATTTAAAATTCGAAAAATAGTTTTTCCTCTTTTCTGGGAAATTTAATTTAGCTAAACTTCTGAAAACATTTCAATTGTTAAGAATTTTTGCAAAAATATTCGAAATAATGACTGCTTCTAAGTGGATTTTTATTAATAAGAAAAGATTTAATGCCAAAGTGTTTAAATAAAGTTATTTGTTTTGTTAAGAATTTGTTGCTTGCTGTACATAGAGTGGAATACTTTACACTGATAATAATGTCAAAATGAGGATATGATTCACGTATATACGAGAGTGTATAAACTTATGTGGAATCTGGCTTTGCATGGGAAGTTGAAAACCGATGTGAAACCGAACAATCATTGATCTCGCTTTGCATTGCAAAATATATATGTGTAAAGGATACGTTTATTCCTTCCTCTTCTTAGAAAAATGGGAGGAGGGTAGGGGATTTTGTCTCCCCCGACTGGAAGGGAAAGGTTCGGGGGAGCAAAGTTTCCTGAGTCTCATGAATCAGGCAAGTACGTGATATAAGCATAGCCGAGAAGTAGGAAAGATCCTCTCTTTCCCGCTTATCATATTAATAACTTCTAATTAAAAAAAAACATTGAAGAATTAAATATTAAAGTGCACAGTGATTAAAGAGAAATATATATGAATATTTATTATCGACAGCAATATATGCTACGACTTTGCAGTTGTGATATACAAGTATGATACCTTATGTAGGAATCTGTCTAACGTTTTCTTATTATTTTTAGTATAGGTAGTTTTTATTATTTTTAGTATAGGTATTGTAACATCATCGATTTAGTAAAGTAATTTAATAGATGTATCATTTATTTAATGTCTTCATTTATCATTTGTGAAGATTCATGATACGTTCTACCTAGAGGTTTTGCTAATCTTTTTGGTATCCATTATTTTCATATATTGTAGACTTATCGATTTAATAAGACAAAGATTAATTATATTACTTACATAATATATTGGGTTGGCAAGGAAGTAATTGCGTTTTTTTAGCTCAAAGTTGTACATTATCTTCGTCAATAATGAATGAAATTTAAATTTAAAAAAAGGGTTTCAAAACTTGAAATCTCTACTTTTAAAAGTTTATCACATTTTTTAAGTTTATATGAGTTTGATAATTTTTACATACCAAAAACTACGAGCTGAAAAAGATGGAAAATTTTCTTCTCGCTTTGTGGATTTGTAACATGCTCAAAACAAATTTGAGAAAATTTTCGACTACCCATCGTGAAAGCTTGACTTTCCCTACAAAATCGTTTTTTTTAAATATTCCTACGATTTTTGGTTACTGAGTTATTGCGGATTAAATAAAAGGATCATTTTGACTTTAATTGCTCATAACTTCGTTAAAAATTGTCGTATCGCAATTTAAAAAAGAGATTCTTAAAGCTGAAACTTTACTCTATCAAGATATATTTATATTGGTTGATAAGAAAGTAATTGCGGTTTTTACTGATAGATGCCTTTTAAAAAACGCAATTACTTTCTTTATTTATTATTTGTGAAGATGATTAAATTAATATATATATAAATTTATACATTTTTAATTTTTATATTAAATTCATTGTGAAATTTCTTTTTAAGTTTTCGTTTTAATTAAAAAAGAAGTTTTTTAATGAAAAAATTATTAGGTGTTGGAATTAATTCGTAGCGTTTTACAAGTGATGGGAAGTACTTTCATTAATGTATTTTTTAATGCTCATGTGAAATAAATAACATTCTTTCATTAAAAACGCTACGAATTAATTCCAACACCTAATAATTTTATCGTTTTTTTGGAAACTTCGCTTCAGCAATATAAAATTTTATTCAAACATTTTTATTCAAACATTAAACTTTTCTTTTATCTACGAAAATCTATTTAATAACCCATTTATTTGACATAATTTCGAGTATTTCTGCCAAAATTTATGGTAATTGAGCGTGGGACGTTTTCGAAAATTTATTTCTTAGTTTTTTGAATTGTGTACTACTTTTGAAGTAAGAGAATGATATTATCAATCACTTTCAATTATTAATAGTAAATCAGAAATGAGCGTCGTGTCGGTCGATATTTATTCAATACAAAGCAAAATTAATTTCTCGTTTTCACTTAACGCTGTATTCAATTCTAATATTACGGTTCCAGTTACCTATGATGAAAATGATAATCATGTAACCGCATTCAACGAGAATTAACACGGTGGGAATACGCGTATTATTTGCTTATATGCGCTTACGCCTGTAGCAACGTTTCCTCGTCTCGAGCAGCAAGATCATCGTATCGTACATCGCTATCCATGACAGGAATACAACGTTACCAACCATTCAGTTTAACCAATGTGAAACAGTATATCCTACCAAGCGGAATAAATTGCCACATACTGTTTCACTGTCATTTGTTAGAGAATTACAGATGCGATCATTCTCTAATGAAAGGTGAATTTGCGTAAATCCTGTAGAGGATTTCCACCTCATTCTTCTAATTAATATTAAATATTATTTCCTTTTAGTTATACAAAAAGTAAATAAATTATTAAAAGTATAGAAATTATTAAAAAATAAATCATTTATTTAAATTTATCATTTTTTATTTTCATTCATCTTTATATTGTTTTACAACTAATAAGCCTCACTTATAATTATTATTTCGTTTTATATCAATTTTTTTAATTATATTTTGACCAAGTCTTGCAAAATCTAAATTTAACATGAAAACAATTTTATTTAAAATTTAAAAAAGCGGTACAAATTGTCGTTATAGTATTTCATTGCCATTTGCTAAAGAGTTACAGATTGTTTTTTATTTATGCAACCCTTAAACTAAAGACAACTATAATCTAATATGGGTGTCTACTCAAGACGCCTTATTCACTGTTTCTAGGTAATTACACGATTAATTTAACAGATAGTACTAATAGCTTGTACAAATTGTCCGTCTGACTCGATTACATCAGCTTATTGCTCAATTTGTTCATTCTATTATCGTCAGTAAAGCAAAATGTCGTAGTCGTTACGTAATATAAGATAATTGCTTCCTATAACTATCAAAAGATTGGTTATTAATTTTATTATATGCTATTGTAGCTTTATATTTATACTTTACATATATTTAACACTATATATTTAATTTACATTTTTGTTACAACATTTCGTTTATAATCAAAGAAAAAATTTTTTGTAAGGTAGTACCTATTTGGCCAACTTATAGACATATCTATATTAGGTTGTAATGTTTTTTTAATTCTTTTGTTATTTCAAACCACGGATTCTAATTCAGCTGCTAAACATCGTGAAAGTAAGTAGATAAGTAGATAAGCTTATTGTTTGGAAAATAGTTCTTTGTGTATTCTTATATATGTTAATAAACATCAGTATATTAATAAACTTATAATCTTATACATCCAGAGAAAAGGTTGCTTCGATTTAAATTTTTCTTTGCTATATAGTTAAAAAAACAATTCCTTTGATTTGTGAAAAAGTTTGTTTGATTAAAACATTATTTTTTAAAATTAAATAAAATTTAAAGAAATTATGCTCGAATCCAAGAAATGATGTTAAAATCATGATTTCTTTAAATCAAATAAATTATATTTGATTTTAAAAAATAATGTTTAAATCAAAGAAATTTTTTCACAAATCAAAGGAATTTTTTCTTTAATCGTATAGCAAAGAAAATTTCTTTAAATCGAAGCAACCTTTTCTCTGGGTGTAAGATTAATATTAGATCACTTTATTTTTTCTAACATTTTTTTTTTTACGAAAAAGAATGAAATATGTACTTAAGTCATATTGAGAACATATGTAGTATGCGCGAAATGTTACTTTTTTTTATCTTTACTATACCTATATGTAAATATGTAATATGTAAATATGTTTCACATTTTTTATTAACAGAAATGAATGTTCTCTTTTTTAAATATGACCACTAATTTTCAATTTTGGACTCAATAAAAAATTAGAAAAAAAATCGCAAAATTTAACAGGGACTTGATAGGATTATTAATTTCAATCATGTTTAATGTTTATCGATTGATATTAATTGATTTTAATTGAACGAGAAAAATTATATATATATTTTGAAAAATCTAAATTTAACATAAAAAATATCTTATTCAAAATACATCAAAATAAATTTCGCAGAAATTTAAATACAAAATCAAAAGCTATCGCATTCTATTATTGTTTCTACATTTAGTTGATATTTAATTTATAACTTGAATGTATTATTTCCGACACACTCTTAATTCTCATCATGATGAGAATCGTAGGGCTTTCTTCTTATGAATTGAGTTCATGAACAGTACGAACATTTCTATTCCTTTTTTTTTACAACTTTTCAGACTATTTTTCCACTTCTAGCCACGCGCATATCCCCACATAAATCAATACCCGTATACTCCATTCTCGTAAAAAAAAGTGTCCCTTGCTCTCCGAGAGCAGGTTTAACGCATAATGATGCATCCGTGCATCATTATGCATCTTCTCGAAGAGACGCATCATGTCACACGTCACGATTTGATGGGATGTGCACCGAACACGGATCGATACTGTCGAGCTGAGAAGCGCGGACAATGAGATCCACCGGCGGATAGTTACCTAAGCACGTGGTCCGTTTGGTATAGCGACCGGAAACACGATAGCAATGCTTGTAAAGGCAGTGCACCGCATACTGACGGATTACGACACGGACGTACTAACACGTGCTCTCTATTTCCACATTTACTGTTCTACTCTCTTTGGTTTAATCAAAAATTTGCTCCTTTTTTCGATTGCTTCTGTAATATAAAAAGACCAAGACAGTTTTGATATGTCATAAATTTGCACGATATTTTATTTACCCTAATCATTATATATTATCCTATCAATTTATACACAGTAGAAAACACTTATACTTGTATTAAAACAGATGCTTGAATTTTTAACATACTCGCGTATTAATTTGACATAATGTGATTATATTATTTGAATATTTTGTGTTAAATAAATATTTAATTTTTTTTTAGTGTTGATACAAATATTAAAATAACGCAATTTCTGAATAAGTAAACAAATAAATAAGTAACAAATAAAATAAGAATAATATAGTTTTAAAACATTAAGCTAAATGAATGTACGTATTAATTCAACTGTAATTTATTAAATGTTAACTTTATTGAAAAATATGCTTTTACAATTTGTTTCCAAATTATGTCAAAATGTTATAGTTTTGTATTAATTTTTAAATAATATTTGTGTTACTTTCATTTTTAGCAATATAAATTAACTTAATTAATGTAAAAATTTGGATTGTTTGGAATGTGTGAAATGTGTTAAATTTAACACGAATTTTTTAATTGTTTAAAAGAAATTTCTAACTGTGTAGAAGAGCAATATAGAGTTACATAGAATGATATCAGCAAATGATTTCTTGTTATGCAAGTAGTGATTGACTAATTAGTCTTGTAATGTCGGAATTTCACTTACACCCTTTTTGCTCGTCTTAGCCTTTTTAAATTGTAGGTTTGCAAAAACGAGCTTTAAATTTATATTTATTGCAAGAGCAATATGTTTTTACAAGAATGTATCTGATTTCGATTACGAAAAATAATTGCTTGTAATTAAAGGCAAATTTTCTCTGCGCATTCCTTAAGAGATTGAGGTTTTACTAAAGGATTTTCTGAATTCCTCATTAGTCTTGGGTGTCAGACTATTTGGATCCACCACTGCGCTTGCGGAAACTGTATCGTTGATTATGGTCGGATTACTGCGACGATTAAGCACCGCTTTAGATGATCCTGCATGATTTACATATCTGTGGTGATGCACGCTTATCTTGATTATTTAGAATAATCTTTCCCTCCTTTGTGTCTTTAATTAAACCTTCTTTGCGCAATTCGATTTTATTTTACGATATGAATAATTTTCTTAGTATAATATTTATCATCGATTAGTTTCGTATTGAACATGATTAGATCGTAATTTACAAATAGGAATTTATCATACTTATTTCTCATTAAGAATTTTATGATGAGAAAGAATGCGCGCGTAATAACCGTATTATCTTTTCGTCGAAGTCGATACAAATTTTGTGGGATAATATTTTATTGCAAGTGCGCTTGTATTTGAAATTATACAAAAATAGTACAAAAGTTTCTGTGTTGTGTGTTGGAATATTAAACATTTTTCAACTGCATTGTGGAATATATTTCTCTGGCAAAATCTGTGCGAATGATATTTTCACTACCGGCTTAATATAATACTTCACAGTTCTCCAATATACAGTTTCTCCGATTTGGAGAAACGTCAGATAGAGATAGATATATCCAAAAGTTACGTTATTATTTTTGGAATTTGGATTTATTTACATTTTTTTTTACGATACGACTAATTATAGATCTTTGAAGTATAAAGGAAAAGCTAACAATGCTAATGCAAAATCCAATATATTTACAAATAAATAACTAACCGCTTATATCAATCTATCAATTTATAATATTGCATACTTAATTCGAAAAACTGGAAACTTTATAAAAACTTTATATAGAATCAATACTGCTTAACGTTCAAAGTTTCTTTAATATATAGATATATTTGACATGAACAATTGAGATTATGTCTCAATATTTTTCACATAAAAATTCGGAATTAATTAGAACTGAATTTTACGCAAGCGTAATAATGAAACTTACTCCCTCCAGTCGATTTGCGTCGTATTTGGCTCTTGTTGTTTCACACACTTATTCCTAAGTTCACCCATATAAACTTGCAAGGCAAACAATGCAAAAACCATCAGGCAGAAAATCGTCAGCGTCATTACTTCGGCAAGTTGCTTGAAGCTGTGTAACAGCGCGTTGATGATAGTTTTTAGACCTGTAACATACATTACACATACATCATTTTCTATCAATTGGAATTTTCCCTTAATTTCATATTTGATATTTGAATGTTGCTTTTATTCCGTAAATATTTCGAGATATTCCGAAATACGCTTAAAATGTTTTTTAGGAGGGGAAAGAATTTTATGAATATTTCAGAAACGTTAGCTGGATTACAATTATGAGAGATTATCCCATACAACATAATTCTAAATAATGTCCAAAGGATGTCATATGGACGCTCGGAGAATTGTATTCTGTGCTATCTTTTAATAAATATACTGAAATATATTTTAATTTCACTTCTTTTTTTATGGCATTATTTTTATCTTTCCGTTATATTTTTGAACATCTTTGTTTTGATATGCATATTTGCATAAAAACATTGCATTTTAATTTCACTACTTTTTTTGTGATATTATTTTCGATTTTTTTCATTATATAATATTTTAGAATGTACTTACAAAATAATTTTGCGTAATGATATTGCAAAATATACTTGATACCTTTTTTTACATTTTTATTTAATGTCTTTATTAACATTTTTTATGGATATCTAGTAGTGAGAAAACCAATCTTGTCCAAGTAGAAAAAGAAGACAACGATGACATACACATACATTGGACAGAAAAATGCATGCATATATTTATATCTATGCATCAAGTATACTTACGAACATGATCATTGTTTCATTTTAATTGTAAAAAAAAATCTACATTCTTCCCTAATACAATACATCCATTTTTTTTTATAATATCAATTTATTTAAACAAAATAATTTTTTATTACATAAGCATCCTTTCTGTAAATAATATGCTGTAGCATCTCTTTCATGACATGGTAGTGTTCCTTTCATGATAAAAAGATGTTATTAATGTAAACTTTTCAAAAATATACTTGACGAGAGACGCTATCACGTCTCCTGATTAAGCTTCAGTGGGTAAGTCGCAGTCGATTTTTTTGAGACCGCGGCAACTTTACTCGAGAAACATCTTATTAACCTACTAGCAAAGATGCGATATTCATTATAGCGTATCTTTAGAGAGGTATTCATCAGCCTTTAGGAATCCCACAAAGCATGAATTGCCTCACGACTTCCATCTGTTCTTAAAAATATTATGTTACGAATATGCTTCGATCTTCTACTGGGTCGTATGCGCTCGATACCCAATTCATTGTTTGACTTTTCAGGATTACTAAGAGAAACTTATTGTTAGAGATCGAAGATCTTCAATTTATAGCATTCAGTCATGTACGTTCGCAAATATTACGAATATTTCTTATTTATTTTTTTATTTGACTTTAATATTAGAACATATGGGGAAAAGACTTTGCGATCAAATCAATAAATCACGTTCGATGAATAGCTGTATACATTCGCGTACTTTTTGGATTTGTACACGCGGCATTTGAAATCGATATCACAGACCGTCGAGATAAATCACGATCCTTTTCATCGAACGTACGATAGATGCGAAACGGAACGGTTTCGATAACATCTGGAATAATCTCCCTGTTCTCTGTTCACAGAACAGAGATGACATTCGCTGTATTCGAATTCCCTGTTCATGCGAACTTCGGTCAAAGTTCGCCGTTCGTATATATACCACATCGACCCCGCCATCTCTTTTCCGTGAACAAGAGATGACTTAAATCTTCTTCCGCCATCCCCGAACCTTAGTCGCTTTGTGGTTTTCATTCGAGTCGCCAGAGACGGACAGCCGTTTATAATTTCCTACTATACCTTTTGGTTTTTTTAATTTAACTAACTTTAGACTGCTCTGGCAAACCTGTTAGTTTTCGTGTCTTTTGCTTTGTTATTTCGCGTTGAAATTTCAACATGTTCGGTCTAAAACCGCTCGACATGCGCGTCTGATCAATGTTGTCGTTTCGTTTTGCACGTCTTTTACAAGATAATTTTTATTCATAACTTTTATTTCCCGCAAATAAATATAGAACGGCTAATAATCTAAACATACGATTTTTGACACCATTAAAACATATAATGATGTTGATGAAGTAATAAAAGGCGAAAGAATTAAAAAAATATATGTATAAAGATTGATTTAAATAAAATTATTTGGAGCAACAATGCACAACCTATGGCACAATTGTGGATTTTTGTGACCTGCCGGCTTATAGCTAAAAATGTATTGTAAAATTTTCTATTTTATGCAAACAAAAATATTAACAGCTCGAAAGATTTTATCTCTTTCTCAAATTAGTCTTCTGAAAATGATCTTTAGGGAAGATCAGAATCGGTTTTCACAGTTTTTGAATAATAATTAAAAAAAAAGTGAATGTAAAATTTTGAAATACTATTTAAGTTATAATATATCTATATCCCTTAGGTATTAAAAAAAAACTTGAACACACATCATTGTACAAATAAGTTATTTAATTTTATTTGAAGCTGCAAAAATGTCAATTAGATCGATATTTAGGGTTGACTGTCACACGTTCCAGGATTGGCAGTAAAATATTTTTTATGAATAAGAAATACAAAAATTCAGCTTTTTATTTTAATGTCAATTCTATATTTTAGGAAATAATGCTCTATAAGCGCAAAATATGGAATGATATATGAAAATTATAAAAAAAGAAATAATATTATAATATTTCGAAAATATTGTATATAACATTTTTTAAATATTATTTTAATATTATCCTTGGTATTATGAAATTGATTATCACACAATCCCGAGTCATTTTGGACAACCTATCTCACATGGTTATTTTTAGTAAAAGAGATTGTATTTACAAACTGGTCAGAATAATGATGAATTAACTACAAAAAATTTTCTGAGATATGTCACTTTCTATTCCTTCAGTAGAAGGAAATAGCAATTAATAATGCTAAAAACTTGCCAGACAACAAAATAGAAGATAAGAAAAATTTACTCACCAACTTAATTTTCTTAAAAGGTTTTGGGAAAATGTCGGGGAAATATAAACAAGATAAATAAACATTTTTTCATGAGCTTGATCATTCATAATTTCTATAAATTTTTTGGGCTGATAAATCAAATGATGCAAGTTCTTCTCTCTATCCGAATCGCAATGTGACACGAAGTAAGCTCGGGCAATTCCCTTTAACACGCTATCGCAAATTTACAAACCTGTCCCACACCGAGTGCAGATCAGTGTTGAATATTGCAAGAGATTGCAAGGGAAACGATTACGAGAGCGATTCGCGAGTGGAACCGCTAAACGTCCTCATGCATATATTAATACGCAATCATAAATGGCCGCAAAAAAAGCCGTACGTGCCACGAACGTTTAATTATGTATGTGGAACATCGCGATGAATTCTGATGTCGAATATTGTAATTTCAATCAAGTTATTAATACTATAATAATGTTATAAAGATAATAATAATGCATAAAAAAATGTACAAATATCTAGGTTATCAATGCAATGTATTATGAATCCCGCTATACTTGATTGTTATTCAGTTTTTGTCATGCGAATGGATTAACGCGATAAATCACGATGTGCTTACGTGGAGCGCGAAAGCAAGCGATTTTTAATTATTCGGAGCAACCATTTATACTGATTTCAGCGAAAAGTATATAAATGCGGTCTTGATTTAAAGTCACAATTAATACGAGAAACGGTTCAGTTTATCTGCCGCTGATTAATGCATGTCTACTGACATCGATTAGTGCGCATTTAATCGCTATAGTATATAAAATGCTAAATTTTTGTCATCTGTAATCAATACGTATCGACACACGTTCACATTCAGTTGTTTCATCGCAATAGTCATAAATGTACATTTTATCTCAGGAAAAGAGAAACAATCCCTGTTTTTTTCAATAATAAATTAAACTAGACTGTTATATGAATAAATACAATAAGTAAAAGAGTGCCAAATACGTACACGGTCGAGATCTATTGATATCTAATTAGATTTTGATATCTAATTATACATCTATGTAAATTTTAAATACATCTTTTGATCTCAGTTATATAAACTCGCTGTTTATTATTTTTACTTAATGAAATAAAATGATCACTGAAATTGTAAAGCTAATTTTTTTTTAAGACTAACTGTTTCTTTTTTTTTTCCATTAAGTTATGAAAAGAATGAATAATCATCGTTTTTCTATTTGAGGCGAGAAAGTCTATTTGGTACTTTAGGTATTTCTCGTTGAATCAAACGCAGGGAAATACATGTCTCAGAAACTCGCTGTATTACCTGGCATAATGGATACAGTCTTAAGTGCTCTCAACACCCTGAACGTCCTGAGACCGGCCAGATTTCCGACTGCCATCCCAATAGTGGCGTATCCACTGGTAATTACAACGAAGTCCAACCAATTCCAGGGATTCCGCAGATAAGTGTACTTGTTCAGTATAAATCCCTTCGCGATTGATTTTATCACCATTTCCGCCGTATATATGGCTAGGAAGATTAATCTGTAACATGAGAAACATCGGACATCAGATCAACTATCCGCCAACGTTCGTTATCGAAAACTGATATATTTACAAAAAAATCAAAATATTATTTAACAGTTTTATGATTTCCAAGAAATATAAGTGTTTGTTCGTATTTAGATCGTTTCAAATTTTGTTTTAAATATAAAAAATGTTACATTTAATGATATTGTAAAACATATTCATAATCTTTATAACGGCAACACAAATAAGTACAGAGTTTCAATAGTCATTTATTACTGACAAGGGAACGTTCCAAATTGCAAAAGCGATATCAAAAAATTAAAGCTACCAGTCAAAAGATCACGTTTGAAATAGATATTCTAAATAGTTAAATCTTGTAGATTCTGCACTCTATTTGGTACGAAACATATTTGATCATTTTAACTTTGAGATAAAATATCTCGAGAGCAATATATTTCTGGAAAAAACGTTTTAAATAAAAGTTAGAGTTTGAAGAAGGTCATTAGATGAGCTACTTAGATTTTAGAAAAAAACCTCGGCCTTATTGGGCCCAAAACGGGCCCTAAATCCAAAATCTAAGTAGCTCACACCTGATGACTCACTTCAACCTACAACTTTTTATTTGAAACATTTTTTCCAGAAATATATTGCTCTCGAGATGTTGGATTGTTTTCAAAATATTTTGTATCAAAGTTAAAATGGCTAAATATGTTTCATATTAAATCGGATACAGAATCTACAGGATCTCAAGATTTGACTATTTAGAATATCTATTTCAAACGTGATCGTCCGATGGTAGCTTCTTGATACCACTTTTGTAATTTGAAACGTTCCCTTGTGAGATCAACTGTTACTATATAAACATGAGATACTAATTTATACTTACTCGGCATCGTCAAAGGTTTCGGTCATGGCTAGGAAGACGCAGTTAAGAAGGATAGTAGCCATGACCACGTAATCGAAGTACTGATTCGTACTTAGGAAGATACAGCACCGCCGTATAGGATTCCATGGGGAGAATATAAACCAACTGTTGGTCGCCGTAAACCTATGAATGTAATTTTTGCGAAACCTCTTGGATACCACGCAGAACGTCTGAAACATAAGAATAAATAAGATCTTATCGATGGGTTTAAAAATTTGAATCCACAGGGATGGAGATCTAAAATTATATTCCTATACTGCAGCAATAATGAGACTTTTTGTTGCTCTATATTTTTTGAAAAAGTTTCCGGTTGCTGCCAAAAGTTTCTTGATATTTCTTTGTTTTTGTTGTCAACAATAAAAATTGTTCTTTGTCATGTGTATCCAATTAATATGTATCCAATTAAATTTATATCAAAGGAAAATGAGAAGGCGTCAACAAGTCGCAATAAAAATTTCTTCAATCTGAACATTCACTTGCTAATATCTCAGTAAACGTATATAACAGTTTCTATAAATTAAAAAATATCTAATATTGAGTCATTTAAAAAGTATCCGCGGTTTTTTCATTCAAAAATTGAACAAAAAACCGCGGATATTTTTTAAATGACTTAATAAGAAAAAACATAGAAATAATGATTTTTAAGAAATTAATTGAAGAAATAGATATTTAGAGACTTTTTCCAATAAACAATATAAATACAAAAACTTAAAAGAAAATTTTGGAGAAGTTTTCAAGGTTGTTGAAGCAGATATAACAGAAGTCAAGTTAATCCGCCAAGAAAGAAAACTAATCCATCAAGAAACAATTTTTAAGATAATTTTTTATTGAATACCATAATGTCTTGTTACAATCAGATCTAACTCGTTTTTATATTAAATAAAAATCATATTTATTCAAAAACAGTTCCTTCAGTGTACTTAAATAGACTTTTTAGTAAAAGTTTCTTCCTCATTTGTAATAAAAATTTCCGATCATGTTTTAACGTTACACATTCTTTAATTTGACAAAAATAGTTGATTTATGGAGCGTTTCACGTTGCATTTCATGCATTCTTTTATTTTATATATATTAAATAAATTGATGTTTACTAAATAATAAAAATTCTTAAAGTTGTATTTGCTAGAATTTTTTCGTTGTTATTGTTTAATAACTCCATGATTAGATTTTAATTCATCAAAAAAAAGATTATTTTACGTTCATATAAAAAATATTTTATAAATATATAAATATATTTTATAAATATATTTTATAAATATATATTTTGTAAATAATTATCTTTTTTGATACATCTTCTATTTAAATATCGCTAATTTCATTTTTTTTAAATAAAAACCCACACACAGGTGAATTTTTTTAGCACTTTGAAGCTGTCTAACGAACAACTGTATCATTAAAATTAAATTCTGTTATGGAATGCATAATTAACCTCATATTTTATCTATGTTCAACGCAACGAGATGCAAAACAACGATTCATTCGTTGAACGTGATGCTTAAGCAACGTGCTAAAACAGCGCAGACTCCAAAAGCGGCAGTGGGTCAACGCGTAATTATTAATAAGCCGCTTCAGCATTCAGATAACCGACGGCGGGATATCTACCAATTCAGAGAATGGGTTCGTGGGATGGTTTTAAAACCAGTGACAAGATTCCCGATTATTTTCTGTACAAAAATGTTGATTTGTTAATCGTTTCCTCGATGAAACATAAATCTGAGGACGCTTCTGTATCGATGCATTTCTATTTCAGACACGAAATAAACAAATTTATTAAATGAATTTTTATATGATCTATATCTCCATGTACACTGAAAAAATGATATGTCATATCAACAGCATTATTTTAATTGAAAATATTAATTCATAATACTATTAATAAAGTAAATAGGTAATATTCTTATATCAAATATTTTATTTGTTTTATTAACACTGTTGTTGTAAATATAAATTAACAAGAGTATTTTTAATTAAAATAATACTGTTAATAATACCATTTTTTAAAATGTATATTTGATTTTTAATTTCAAAATTAAAATATTGATTTAATATTTTCGATCGAAAACACATTTAAGGATTTTTTCGTGAACTCTTTCGATCCTGTAGTTATATCAGTCTTAGCAATACTCACATCACTAGCTAATTCAAATAAATCAATATACAGGATGTTTATTGACTATAATTGATCAAAAATTACATCAATAGTATTTGATTTTTTTAAATATATTTGTATACATATTTTCTATAGGATGGAATCTTATTCTAAAGAGTGAAAATTGAGCCAGTCTTTAAAAAAAGTGACTATTTTCAATTTCAAAGAGATTTTATTCTTTAGTGAGATGAAAATTTAGAGAGTATAAACTAGGATATGTGTAATCTGAAAATTTTTTGTAATTTAAGAATTTCTATGTATTATCTCATTACTTATTTATTTCATAATATTATCATTGGGCATCGTTTATTTTCGGTAATACAAATAATAATCAAGTATTATTAAATAATAAGATTTAGATGACTGCGCGATACGCATTTAGGACTAAATTCCGTAACAGTAAGCGTAAGATGTAAACTTAAGTCGATAAGCCAATCAGGATATTGCTTTAAATCTACGTAATCTGATAGAAATAGAAATAGAAATAGCATATAAACTTAAGTTGAAATTTGTCTTACAGTATACGCAATATCGACTGTCGGAGATATGTCTGTCCTCTTAATAAAAGCACAAAAACTTGTTTTTATATTCTAAATTAGAATCGATCCTCATATTGTTCGCAAATTCTCGTATTGTTTGCTAAAAAAAATACTTTCAGTCTGAAATATCATTTCAACAACAACCGTTAATTATAAATTACAAATTTGTTATTTTTATTTGTGTCCACGACAAAGTCATTCCCTCTTTTCACAATCTTTTTTCGTTAGAATTCTGTTAAATGTCAACAAGTTTAGTAGTGAACTAATTGAGGATAAAGACGGGATACAAGAGACAGTAATATGCAAATGTTAACAGTTATAAACTTTTTAGCAATTTGTTATAGTGATGTATGCTATAGTGATTGTACTTTGGACAAAGATGTTTCAGTGTTCATATAATTACTGTTCGTAATACAGATCTTTTACAATATCTTTATTTCATATATCTTTTTTTTTTGCATAATTTCAATGAATTCTTAATTTCGTATAGTTCTAAATTGAAGTTAAATATCGTGTCGCGAGTGCAAGTGTGTTTGTGTGGAGTGACGAAATTCTCTGACAAGAATTGATAAAGCAAAATAAAGCGTGAATTAATGTCGAATACTTATAATGTTGTGTGATCGTTTCTATCAATATGTTTTGGAGAGCCTTGAGAATTCAATGTAACGAACAATTAATATAAAAGTTTTTAATTATTTATGGTGATATATATGTATATATATGTACTCTATAAATTCGTACTCTCTAAATTCTTTAAAATTTTCATGAAATAGAATTTTACTCTAAAGAGTGAAAATTAAATCAATCTTGATAAAAAGTAGCTCAATTTTCAATCATCAAGAGTAAGAGTGAGAGACTTCACTCCAGAGTGAGATTTACACTGTAAAAGTATTAAAGAGTAGACTTGAGATAATATCGATTATACAAGATGTATCATGGCATGTAATATGCAAAATCAATGCAGTTTATTTTTATTCAAAATTAGAGTCAATTTTCAAAATTATTTGGAATTGCTTGTTGCGTTGATGTGAAGAGAATACTTTTAGTCCAAAATATTATTTATGTAACAATTGTCAATTATATTTCTGTCATAATCTATCTGTATTGTTTATTCACAGAACAAAGTCAAAGTTTCTCAGGATTACTTGTCAATCTCTCTCAATTTGATTTATTAGTCGTTTTTTAATACGTTTGCAAGTTTGATCAGTAAACAAGTTTAAATAATTCAAAATTAACAAACGAAAAATTAAAATGTTGATGACAATTCTGAGTTTTCTTATGCTATTTAGTATACTTATGCAAATAGTGCTGTGGAATTCTATCTTAACTTTTCATTTTTCATGTTACGTACAATTAGTGTTCTTATTCATAATTCTCATTTTATTTGCTTTGCATCAAATTTAGAAAAATATGACGAAGATTAACGCAATATATCATTTTAAACGTGATATATTATTTTAAGTTACTTCAAATTATTACTATTCTTTTAATATGAAAGCAGTTTCAATTTCGTATACATAGCTTTAAAATTAAATTCATGATGCACGCAATGTGTAACACAATTACACATTTTCTTTTTACCTTTTCCTTAAAATGGAGTATATCCATTTAACGTCGCTCAAATATTGAAATATTGAATATCGCGTCGTAAATGTGTGCGCGAGCGAAGATTTTAATGAGAATTGATGGATCAAAATGAAGTATTACACGAACTTCTGACTTTTTTTTGCATTTCTATCAATGGACTTCAAAGAGCATCGAGAGAGAAAATTCAGCATGTAGGTGGTAATGTATAACTATGATATGAACATTTGAAATTATTTAATAATGTATGTGTGATATTATGGTATCTATATATATATCAGTAAATTGCACATTGCAAATATATAATAAATATATAATAAAATTGTTAAATCATTAAATTGGCGATTGTATATTTTACCTTCGCCTCCTATATTTTTTAAATTTTATTACAAATTTAATCGATACTTAAATACGTAGTAAAGAAATCCATGAAAATAAACACGCAAATTGCGCGACCATATGTAAAAATTTTCTGAAAAACGATAGACAAGGCTGTTCTTTGTTGATGCATTGAACTGTACTAAAACTTTCTGTCTCCCTTTTATCAAACTTTAAAAATATCTATTTTATTTTAAGTACGAGTATACATACACTACAAAAAACAGACCTACAAGCTCAAAAAGTATTTGTACAGGGAGATATGTTTAATATATAAATCTTATCTTAAAAAAACTTATTTTTAGAAAATAAATATTAATTAGTAATTTTCTAAGATCATGAACTGCACAATTACTTTGAAGCTCTTTAGTTTATATTTATATTAGAACAGAACGTATTTATTGTAAATAAATCAATATTTATTTTAACTAATTGATGCTTATTTCTACAAATAAAACTTTTTTAATAAAAAATCTCCCCTGTGTGTATGAATATTTTTTGCATACAGTTACGTATATAGAAGCGATGAAAAATAAAATTCTTGTTTTACAAACAAGACATTCATATTTCAGAGTATCAATGTAATTTGATATTTGATATGAAATAGTTATATCTGATAAATTATGAACTTTATCTAATATATATATATATCTAATAAATTATGAACTTTTAATAATCAATTTTAGAAACGTTTTACTCGTTTAATTAAAAAGGTCACTTTTTATAAATCTTTCCTAGATTGAAACAGACATTTTAAATATTTGTTTGAAACATTTTTTTAAATAATTACGATTGATTTTTCTATCTTTGTTTTGCCATTTTATAGTGAAATTCATTTTAAAAATAAATCATACGATTGTTTCTGTAGCATTGACAATATTGGTATTAAATAAGAAATTGAAAACACAAATATTTTTGTTCCTAGATGGCACAGAAACTCTCAATTGTCAATTATAATTAATAGATATTATTACTCGCATCTACAACGACAACGCGCTATTTTTATTTGCACTTTTATTTTATCAATCTGCGCGTTTTGCTTCGTGGTATTATAGCGAATTTATATGCATCGCTCGAATGCATTACATATGTACATTTGTGACGGTTACACCATACGCATCGCGGTGTCTATGTGTATTTAGCATAAACTGTGGTCAAATTACCGATCCGCCGCGAGCACAGTTTAGAGAGATCAAATGTTGTTAATCAGCAAGTTCAGGAATCTATTAGATTAGGCGCAACATCCTTGCCCAAATTGCATTTAAATAAATTTCATGATCCTTGCTAAATATTCGCGATACGATTTTCATTATATTTCTTGCTGTGTGAAATACTACGTTTGTGAAAAAATATCAAAAAGACAGAAACTGAAACTATGTACAGCAAATATTTGTGAGCTGTATTCATGTCGTTATAACAATTTATATTTTATTATTACCTTATTTTTATTTTTATTTTTATAAGTATTAATTCATGAGCCATAAATCGTCAAGTACATACGATGTAATATTTCGAATCTTCTTCTTTTTAATCATCAGCAAATATCAGATCATTTTCATACTGCAATATAAATCTATACACGAAAAGAATAGTTTTGCTGAAATGTCTAAAAATTTAGCTAGAAATATAGATCTGAAAATAATTTTATTGAACGAAATCATCATATAAAACTTAAGCGTTGATAACAGTATTACAAAAAATTTTAATATTCTAGCAACTAGTTTGAGCGTTCTACACAATTATTTTATACAAAGTGTAAGACCACAAATGTAAATACACAACTGATTGTGAGTAACGAAAGTTTCAATGATCTAAGTTAGATCTTAATGCTTAAATTATATTTTCGATATTTTGTATCCATATCCAATTCTGTAAATTACGTCGAAATCATTTTCAGTCTTGAAATGCAATTATAAGCCGAATTATGGTAGTAATATATCAAATTTAGTAATAGTTTAAACTAACTGTGCGTCAACAAATTTATCGGTTTTGTGAAATATACTCCTAAACCGGAGTAGTAATATCGCACTATTAAATTGACAAGCAATTTTAATAATATTGATGTTTATATCTTAAGATCTATAAAGAATTTTATTGTAAAAAGTATTATTTCGATCATCGAAAATCGAACCTGAATCTCTCATACTCTATGCGCGAGCGTCTCTGTCCATTCGATTTAAATAACAATTATTATTTTAATTATCCAAAAAGAATTATTTTGATTTTTAATTATATATCTAGCTAAATTTTTAAATTTCAGCTAAACTGATCTTTTCGAGTAGAACAATAAAATGTACAGACAAATAAGACAAAACAGTTATCTTATTAAATATTATTCATATATGTAATATTTATTTTTGGATATTATTGAATAATATTCTATCTATTAAATTCGATTGATATTCTACTTATTAAATTTATAATAAATTAAAAATACTGATCTTTATTTTTACATGTTTATTTACTGATATTAGTACTACATCTTACACTATATGTATATGTATAAACTCGATGTATAAATTTATTTTTAAAATTAAGATTAATAATTCTGGGATATTCTATGTATCTACATAGGATGGCAGAGATCTACATAGATTAACAGAGGATGGCAAATTTGTTCTCGATTAACTTCATCAATAATAATTAAAATGTGCAAATAACACGCGCGAAGCACCGGCGGAAAAGTGATTTCCGCATGCCCTTCTCTTTCAATCTTTCATTCGCATTCTATCCATCTATGTCCTCGTTTAATGCCATCTAGGATAGCTTTCTCTCGGATCTGATATTGATTTTGCAACCGAATTCGAATTCGTGCTAGACAATTTTTAGAATTTTACGTTGTTCGTTTTCTCTTTTCTATACCTTCGATTCCTCTTCTTTCTTTCTTTTTAAATCTATATTTGCTGATTCCGGATATGAATTAGCGGCACTGCCATCATCGCCACCAGGAACCGGCATGTTCGCGTGCTATATCGACTAATATCGATTTGCTTCCTGACTGGTCCGTATGAGCAACACGTGTACCAGCCAACCGGGTGACCAGTCAAATAACCAGGTCAACGTCGAGCACGAAGTGTCGCTTAGCACTTGTTCTAGATAAATAATCTATGCGTTTCCACCGGAAATGCATCACTGGGCACGATCAAGTCGGTTTCGATGACTTCGTGGCTGGAAGACGTCAATAATTCTCTTCGGAGAAACGAAAGACCAGGTCGGATAGAATAAAGCATAACTTTGTATATGACGTTATAACATGTATATGACGTTCACATTTATTAGCTAGCGAAGGGTAATGATCATTTAATAAGATATACTGGTATGAATTTATATAGTATTTATTAAGTTAATATACATCTGCATTTTATAAGTAACGCATTACTCCCTAACTCTGCTTATAACTGTTATAAGAAATTATTTATTGTTTTTCATTAATAATACACTGGTTAACTTTTAGAGAATAACAAGGTGCAAAACTATAGAAGGACAAACAAATACTGAGTAGAAGAAAGCTAATAGAAGTGTATAATATTTTGTGAAGAAGGTAGAGATTGTATAATATACTTGTATTATGTAAAGGAAAAAAATATCAAGAAATAAAGAATAGAGAATATTAAAGCAGTTATGGAAGGATGAAGATATTGAATTAAATAAAAGAGAGGAAAGAAAGAAAACGAGACGAAAAAAAGCATTTAGAATAAAGAATAGGAAATGAAAGAGATAGAATGGAGAAATAGATAGACAGTAAAGTGTGTATAACGTAATAATCCAGCAAAAAATTTTTCATGCATAAATATGTATAAATATGTATAAACTTGCATAAACATAAATATTCATAAACATGTATAATTATATATGAAATATGTCCATACATGTTTATACATCCTTCGCTTTTTAGTGTAATAAATATAATAACAATAATAATGCGATAATATAAAAAATAATTAAAGGAATAATTTTCGCATTGTTCGTTTTAGAAAAAATCAAGTTTGGAGAAATGTAAAAAAAATTATTGCTATGTAATTATATATAAAATTATACATAATTATGTATGAACAATTTTTTTTTAATATGTCTGAATTATCAATACTGAAATTTAATACATCAAATCATTAAATTATCCTCATTTGCAAACATCTCTCCTTAAATGCGAAAGAACAGACAAATTCAATTCAGAACGAACTACTCATAAAAATATCACCACGACTCGTTCGCAAGTCCAGCGGAAAAAATGCCGTTATCAGAGCTATTCGTACTGAACTTTTTGCAGCCCTAGCCACGTATCCCGTTGAGATTAAAAATTCTGACAAAAGAAAAAAAGAGAGTTTGCCATCGCAGTATACGAAAAATCGCGAAACGTTCTCAGGTCATCGTCAAAACGAAGCAACCGCGCTTATCGTGCCGTCAGAACGATGCTAGCTCGTTCTGCGAATGTAAATCTCTTCCACAAATCCAGTATATGATTTTACGTGGATTCATCCAATTTTTTATCAGAGATTAAACACTTTATTTTATCAAAGAAAAAATATAAAAAATAGATGTATTATAGAAAATAAAGATTTCAATTTTAAATACTTAATTGATTTAAAATGGGGGTATTGTTACATAGTACACTGAAAGAAAAGATTGGCTGAATATGGTGTAGCATTTTTAATTGGTTGCAGCAATCAATTTTTGGTTGTGTTAGCCTATCAAAATTTTGTTCTAACATTGTGGATAGACTAACGCAACCAACAATTGACCACATTTTATTATCTAATTTGCTGCAGCAATTTTTTTTCAATGTATCGTATTTGTAAACAATATATACTATAATTATTATACAAACATAATATTTAAAATATCCTGGAATATTATCTTAAAGCCTATAAACGAACTTAGATGTTCTTGTTTTATTTCATTGTAGAAATATCTTCTTCCTATGGTTTATAAAGTCTCTATTATAGAAAAGTTATATATATGTTAATGATAATACACTTGAACTTGATCGCTAACATAAAGATACAAAATTTAAATATGTATCGTGTTTTTTTTATGTACTCATATTTTATATACTCAACCTTCTTATAAAATTCTGCCAAATACTTTGTATTTGCACCGTAAAATATTAAAAATATTATTTATTTAAAGAAATTGTGCAACAGTTTTGGTTTTATATGCATGTTTAGCGTTGCTTCTAAAAGAGAAGTTATTCATTCAACGTGGTTGTTTTAAATGATTCATTTGGGATAATCATCAACCGTAAATTTGGTTTGACGGGATCATCCGATGATCGATCTTGGCGCACGGAATAGCTGGACTGAAAAAAACTCACGATAAAGTAAGTGATTTTTCGGTTCAATCGCTACGAGTGCTTATGTATATAAGCTCGATGTCCCGCGTTTATATGTATATATAAAAAACTCTGCAGTTAATCCTTTTTTAAATTTAGAATCCATAGTTGAAGCAAAGGAGAAACGTTTATTTCGAAATAAAATTTTTTTTTGGTTAGAACTATTATTATTTCAGATCTATAATAAATGAAAAAATTTCGACAAAACTGTTAAAATTGGAAACTTTAAAACGACTTTCTGTTGACATTTCACATTTCTAAAATTGAATTTGAAAATATATACAAATATAACAGTTCCAATTCTGATTGCAAATTGTAGCTAAATAAATTTCTTATTTAGCATTTTTAGAGAGTTTTAATTGTATATTGTATTTTACGTATACTATTTTATGTCCGTCAAATGCAGAAATAAAACGTTAAAAAATTAAGATCAGAATAATAAAGGACTGTATACAATTTGGATGTTTATTATTAAAATTTAAATGATTACCAAATGAAACAAACATTTCGATCTCTATTAGATCATCATTAACCCTTAGCTGAAGCACATACACCCGAGCTGTATATAATAGCGCTAAGCATTTACAAGTTATAAGGGAAATGGATTAAATTAATGTTAAATTAATACGAATATGTTAAAAGAATCAATACAAACGATTAAGAACGTGAATGAACTAGTTTACACAAATACACAATAAATTTTTAATCCTAATCATATATTCATACGTTTTATTGGATACATATCTTATTTACATATCTGTTATTTCATATAAAATTATGTTAGGAATTTATTTCAATCGTCAATTATAAAAATTGAGAAAAGCGAATCACGAATCAGTGTCCTCTTGAGAAATAGCAAAAATATAAAAGAAAACATTTTCTTTGCTTCAAAGATGTTTACATTAGAGAGTGTAGGATAAAAACTTTGGGAATTTTATCGCAAGTCAAAGTAAAGTGCATGTATCTAGTCTAGGTCGTTCAAGTAGCACGTTCTTGACTCGAAATCCCAGACGAACTTTGCGAACGCACTATAAATTTTACACTCCTATTTTCTGTTATCTTTTATCTTTAACTTAATATTGTACTTTTATTTCTGTCCAAGCCCTTCATGTTTCTAATCTACATTATTCAAGAATCGCGTTCTTGACCCGAAATCCCGGAAGAATTTTGCGAATTGCATTGTATATTTTATTTTTCTATTTTTCTTTCCCCTTATTCTTTATATCCTGAACGTAATAATGCGTTTTTATTTCTTTATTTGAACATCTCGTGTCATAAATATAAATATTACATAAAACATATCGCACTTTTATCGCACTAAATCCAAATGCCGCGTGATTCTAAATTATAACCGATTATAAATTTTTAATATTTGTTATTGATGTAAAGCTGCGCTCTCGCTGTGCCTGTTAATACCTTTTTATCTATATAACTATGAAGGAATATATATATATATGTATATATATGTGCGCGCGCGCGTGTGGGTGTGTGTGTATGTGTGTGTGTGTGTGTACATACATATATATATATATATAAAACCTCTGTAATATATTTTTAGATTAGTTGGAGTTTTTATGCATTGCCAGCAGAGGTAATATTTTATCGATTTTATTTTGACTTGAGGGAAAGCGAATCTACAAATCATTTAATTTTAAGCTGCACACTATTGAAATGAAATTATTGCCCTCCGAGGACATAAAACACTTAAGTCTGAAGCATTTTTCTATTTAAATCCTGAAGGACGAATTATTTGTTGAAAAATATTTATTCAAATAAACGGATGATATGATTTATGATACACTAGAAACATGTAATTGTCTCAGATATTAATAAACTTTCTTTTTAGTTCAAAGTCTTTTGTGATAGAGATCTTTAGTAAGATGCTAAGGTTTTTTTTTATTAAGCTAGAGAATCTTTATCGCGAACATTTTGCTTATTATTTGTACGAAAGTGTTATTAGGAAGGTGTTGCCTAATACCTAATCGCGCGCGTGGTTATCTCATCTAAATCATACCTCATCAATTTTTTTATTCGAAAATAATAAGGTTATCACTTTTGAAGAGATGTTTAAAAAAAAATTAAATCTTAATTTAAAATAACATTGAAGTTAAAGAGGATATATCTACAGTGGATAATTATTTCAAGCTTTATGGGACTATAACTGGCTCAGCAGCGAGAAAGATGCAATATAGCATCCCAGCCGAGACAATTATACGCAACTATAAGTGCGGTCAATGTGGTAATAATAATCATTTTAATAATAACAAACTAAAAGTAAACCAGGCATCTAAAAATGATGCAGCATAAAAATAAGTGAATGTGTACTTATTAAAATAATATTTAGATTTAAATAAAATATTTTTATAATCGAATCTAATTTCTGACGAACAAAATTGCATACATTTAAATTGTATGCAAAAGAACATAAAATCGTTGGAAATTATCCGATTATATATCTGTATACTGTAATTCACGAGCGTAAAAGTTCTTTTCTAACGTGGCATCCATAAAAAAATGTTTTATGCATAAGTTTCATTCGAACGAAGCATTTATCGGTACACACACACACACTTTCCAATGCGATAAGTTACATGATTCAATATATTTATATCCATGATTTATATAAAGGAGCTCACAGAAAAAGTTCTTATTCACGCATTGTGAGTTTGTCGGAGATATTCGTAAAAATGTAATAAATGAATGAAGATGAAATACAGGAGACGTGGATTGAGTTATAGATAATACAAAATTGTGATCTATTAAAAAATAGATAGATACATAGATAGAGAGAGAGAGAGAGAGAGAGAGAGAGAAGAGATGAATGATTTATCTTTGATAAATGACAATTAGTTCCTTATGTCTTATTTTTTATTAGAAATAGAAAAATTTTTTGCTCTCTGCGGATAATATTATAATTTATGATTGGCGAACAGATGTACCATTTGTGATATCGATTTCGCGTTTATTGATAAATTCGCTGTCGCTAATTGCAAGATTGATGTAGTGTAAAGACAAGTAATGATGCTTGGGGGTAACGTTTGGACTTGAGGATAATATCGATCCAGCTAGGTATTGAATTATGTGATCATCACTGCCGTTTACAAGCACAAAAAGCAACGGCTACGCGATGATCCAATCGCAGAAGTTTAATCGAGCATGATGAAAGTCGGACAAAAAGTCTTATCTTAAAAGTCAAGTCCGAGACCGCAGTGTCTCTAGAAATAGATTCCGGAAAGGAAGTGTAAGGGAAGTACTTTACACACACACACACACACACACACACACACACACACACACACACACACACACACACACACCCATTTTATACCCCGAGGTTATCGACTTGAAAGTTCGCTCGATATTCCTAATTTATGCGATTTAATGCATAAGGCCATTAAAAAAAAATGTTTATAAAATTTAAAACTTTTAAATGTTCATTAACTTATTTATTTAGTAAAAAAGAGAAAAAGATTATCTATTATATATTTGATTGATCGTGCAAAACACAAACAAAGTAGGTTTCTATTTTATAATTTTTATTTATTGGAAACTCTAAAAGAATTTGTCAAGTATAATAACCTCTTTAAAAAAGAAAAATATATATGCCAAATATAAAAAAGATATCGAATATTACATTCTTTTTGATAAAAGAAGGAATACGAAATAAGTGCAATTAGCCAAGTATTTTATGACACATAAGATAGATTGAAACTGACTAAAATGATCAACTGGATTATAGTGAAGAAAAAACTTGATGTGCCCGGATTACATTAATTGCACTTGTATGAATATATTATTTCGTTAGTATTTGCATTTTGAATTAAAATATAAAAATAATAAACATTTATATATAAAATTATTCAAATCTGCTTATATATGTATAATCTATTTCTGATGCTACAATAATTATGCGCAATCTACAAATCTTGAAAAAGTTTGTGCTACACGGAAACGATTTTGCTGAAGTATCTAAAAGTTTAGCTAGATACAGATCTGAAAATATGCTTTTTTTACTATCAAAAGAATTGCTATTTAAAACTTTTAGAGTGAATCTTACTTAAACAGTGAAATCTCACATTTAAAGATTGAGCCACTCTTTTTTGAGACTGACTCAATTTTCATTCTTTAGAGTATGTAGTACATTCAAATTAGTTGCTAAAATGTCAAAATTTTTTACAGCATTATCATGCTCATCATGCTTGACTATTCTATGTAATTATTTGACGATCCAACAAAATTATTTTCAGATCTATTAAATTTTATTTCAGCAAAATCGTTCTTCCCGTGTATAATCAGTGGAACTTGATGAATAATACTCGGTAATGTAATCACTGTGAAATTGTCTGTTTGAAAACGGATGGAATGAAACACGAAGATGACAACCAACGATGGTGTGATACTTCACCAAGTAACGATTGAAAGTTTAAAGTCGGTTCGTTACGCGACAAAATTATACATTCCATCAAGTGATTCCATTAGAGTTGAAGATAAATAGGTCGCAGTCGAAACATTCTGCGCGCATCTTCGTAAATGTGCCATGCCGTCACTGCACTATTTATATGCGTGCAGATGCTACCTGAGCTGCGGAAGGAGGAAAGGGAGAAGAATATCAAAAGAGGACGAGGGTGAAGAAAAGAAACAGAGGAGGTTAGCGAGACAGGGTGGCCAGGGGTGAATGCGCGATGCGGTGTAACGGTAGGCGGAGCATGCAATTCTTTTATATTCCTTTTACTGTGCACAATTTCAGCGCAATGCACCAACCGGCCAGATGGGATAAACTCTAAGATCGCTGCGTGTATCTAAATAATAGAGGCATCAAAAATACGATTTCCGTTCTAGATTTCGCATACATCAAGAGAAAGGAAAAATAGGCGCGATATTTCCGATACATTAAATGAACAACCGGTGTCGCTCCCGAAGTACAAAACTGTTGTTCGTTATTCCTGTATAATCGGAGAAATGGGCAAATTCCGTGTGGGATTTAAAATTCAAATTACTGATATTTGAGCGTAATCCTTTTTTACCGCGAGGGGTTTTGTTTGGACCAATTTAATCCCACGCTACATCCGAAACTGCCTGTTTTTGCGTTATCTCTTTACCACTTGAAATTATTTGTGGCATGATATGAAAAAGAGTTCAGTAATAGCTACTAAATGGTGAACTAATTTCAATCAAATGTCTGATTAATGTAACAAAAAATAGTTTTTATTTCTTATAAAATTTAGTAATTATTACAAAATTGTTAGCTATATTATTACGTTTTGGTAATACTAAATATTTTTTGAAAAGTAAAATTATTTTTTGATTATGTTAACTAACCGAATATTTGACAAAAATTATTTGACTCACCATAGCTATTGTGAGATTCTTTTTTCAATATACAGAATGTATAATAAAAAATGTGGGTATCTAAAGCACAGATCTCTGCTTTTGATTGTCATCAATATTTCTAATGATAATATAGAATATTAACTTAAGATTGAAAAATTATTTAATAGTAAATTGATTTTTATTATCCTTTTTTTACAATTTTATATTTATAATTTTGAGAAATTCCGCTGTGGAAATAAATTACATCAATGTAACATCGCGAACTTTATTATCGCAATGTGTGCAGATTTCTATAAAATACATGCAAGACATGGACGAACCACACAAACTTCTCCAGAAAAATAGGGGATTTCTTTTTTGGTAATAACTCAGCGTAGTCAAGATCGACTTCCCTACATATTTGTTTATTTCAAACTCCTTGAATGTACTTCTATTTCCTACGACAGTCTCGCAAAAACTTGTTTGCAGCAAACATGATATAGAAAAAGCACTGTAATGTGATAGATTTTCAATACAATACAAGCTCTCAACCCGCTCGCAAATAAGAGATAAAATAATCAAATATGTAACCGAAATAACGATAAAACGAATTATTATTTATTATTTAATGTTGTAAGATTAAATAAGTGTTAAATTTGAAAGAGACATACAATGCTTTTTAGTAAGCGATACCAGATGACACAGTATAATATAATGAATTATTACAACTTTGTTTGCCAATGTTAAACAAAGATGATCATTGTCAAAGATGATCTTATTGAAAAATATCAATAATCGATTTTGCATGAATTTTATGAGATCTGTTCTTTTTTTTAAGAAAATTTTCTGCAGTAACATTTCATTGATATTATTTGAATAACTGATTAAAAAAATAATAAAAATCTTAGTTTAAAAACTTTTCAATAAGAATTTAAATCAAATCCCAGGAAAGCGTATAAGCTCTATAAATTTGCCTCGGATAGTTCTTTCAAAGTATCCAAAAGGATTTGCAGAATAAATGAAAATGTTTCCAAACTTGGTAAGTATCAGCAACGTGAACTAAAAAGATCTCATTGGGGAATTGAGATTAGCTAACTGATTAACTATTAGGTGTTGGAATTAATTCGTAGCGTTTTTAATGAAAGAATGTTATTTATTTCACATGAGCATTAAAAAATACATTAATGAAAGTACTTCCCATCACTTGTAAAACGCTACGAATTAATTCCAACACCTAATAATAAACGATTTGTATCCCAAAAAGTTAAATTCGAAGTTACGATAAATTTATCGAAATCATATCTCGGGAAAATTATAAAAATGCAATTAAATATTGTATTTTAAAAATAATAAATATGTAATTATTAGGTGTTGGAATTAATTCGTAGCGTTTTACAAGTGATGGGAAGTACTTTCATTAATGTATTTTTTAATGCTCATGTGAAATAAATAACATTCTTTCATTAAAAAACGCTACGAATTAATTCCAACACCTAATAGATTATTGGAAACATTTAACAAGTTTAAATGTAAACGCAATAGTTCGACGATGAAACACTTGCAGTTTTAAAAATGAACATGTTGTTTAAAAATAAACGAGTTTATCTTGATTATACAAATTTAAGTATGGAAGTATATTTATCGTATAGAAGAGACAATCTTTTTCTATATAAGTTTTGTAACAACTTACAAGAAAGATAAACTATGGCAATTTTATTTATGTCGCGGAGCACGACTATGCATTCTTAGACAAAGTATGATTAAATAAAATGTCGAATCGCATTTTGTTACTATTCCTATTAATTCTTCTAATGTACACACACTGAGAAAAATTCAAAAATGAATATAATCAGAAGAGTCTAATTATATCAATTTAAATTCAGATTGTCATTAAGATTCGACAAAAAAATTGTGATTTTTCCCTATTTCCAATCAGAATTCCTACCAACAACCAACCTCTTTTTCCAGTGTATATCACAATAAAAATACAAATTATTTTCCATATTCGAGGCCATTAGTTACCTCATTATACATGTCATATTTTTATTTCGATCGTGAGCAAAATAATGTTGCCGCAAATATAAGATATGCAACAGCAGTAAAAAAAACATACTTAGAGTACTTTGGTTTCTCAATTATCTCGTGAATTTATTTATTTATTTCTTTATGATTCTTAAGGTCATTTTCCAGAAAAGACAAAATTATCTTTCTTTATCACTTCTCTGAAGAATGATGCTCTGAGAAAGTTGGCACGACTCTATTTTTCGGTGCGACCGAATCCCATGATCGACATGCGCGAGCACGAAGCTGTGTTTCCCCTCGATGAAATTTTTCCCTCGGTAGTTAGGTCGTTCTACGTGGGGGAAAATAATAAGCTCGATGCACGCAGCTATGTGAGACTGAATGGCGGCTCGCGCATCGACCGGCAATGCAACCGTGTTCCATATACCTTGGCGATTTTTACCCTTGTCTGCCTTCCGGCGTCTTTAATCGAATCTGTATGTATCGAATACAAGTAACAAGTATGGCACAGCTCTTCGAAAAGTAAAAAAATTATAGAGATATTATGAATATTACTAACGTCTTAAACGTACAAATAATAGCTCTTAGTTTTTTTAAGTATTCTTCGAAAACAGTTTAGTTGACATCCATATAGTAAATAATTTACAGAATATAAATTGATAATGTATTGATAACAAAAAATATATATATATATACATATATTGATATTAACATATATTGAACTTATATTTAATAATTAATTTTTCAAATCCATATATACAGGGTGAATCAGTTAAAGTGACAAACGTACATCTCAGAAACAAAATATTTTACAGAACAATGTTTCATACAAAAATTCTTTGATTTCAAGGGATATATGAGATGGTATCATTGATTTGATCTTGAATGGCTTTGTCAAAGTCAAGGAAAGATTACTTTAAATTTTTTTAATGGAATCCTTATTTTTCATTGTATATTCTTGTAGCTTATCTCGAAATTGTCTAAAACATTATAATTTCGCCGCTTTAATCGACGGAACTTTTTCTAAAACCGATAGAAGATTCTAGACATTTCGGGGAACAATCATAATTCCGATTATTTTTTTCATATTTTAAAAAAGTAGGATCAGCTTCACAGAGGTTTATTTTCTTATCCTATCTAAAACTGTAGAACTATAGAAAATATACTCAAAACTTTCAGTCAATAACTAATGAGTTTTCGTGAAATGATACAAATCAACCAACTTCATACACACACATAACACACATAAAATTGAAATAAAAAAATGAATTAAAATACGAAAACGCTGAATAAAAAATGTAAAGATGCAATCAGATGATTTTCTCTTTCAGTCATAATTTTGAAAATTAGCTCACAATGTCCTCAATTTTGTATGCATTTTGTGCATACGTTAACGTCGCATTGCGTAAGCGCTGGCTACCGCAGACAGAATTCCGTAACAGTAACTGTAAAGCGTAAACTAAACCCGATGAGCCAATCAGGAAATTTATCCATAAATAAATCAATTTCAATCGGTTGAAATTTGTCTTACGGAAGTTTAAACTGCTATTTCTGTTTCCGTCAAATTACGAAGATCTAAAGCAATATCCTGATTGGCTTATCGGCTTGAGTTTACGTCTTATGATTATTATTAGAGACATTCTGTATGCGGCAGTCCTAAGCAATCAAAGACTTGTTTACGTAGATTGCCGTTAAATGGAGAAATATAATATTTTTTGAAATGCGATATTTGAGATTAAATTTCGAAAATATTCTTCTATTTTTAAATACTCGGTACTGTACTAATTGCAAGTGAAAAAAAAAATTCGAGCGCGGCAGTGGGTTCGATTCTCCGTCCCGTCCGTGGCTGTTTAATGAGACGGCTCAGTCGTTTCGTGCGTGCAAACACTTTCCATGTAATCGCAGTACATTTCTTGGACTACGTTATCGATCTCCTCTCGGCTCAGTATGCAACGTTACGTGATTTGGATTGGCAGATAAAACACGGCAGAAATACACGGAATATAACGGTGTACATATAAATATATATATATATATATATATATATATATATATACATATATATATATATACATATATATATATAAGTATGTATGGATGTATGTATGTATGTATGTATGTATGTATGTATGTATGTATGTATGTATGTATGTATGTATGTATGTATGTATATTGAGCGCGGTCGAAGAGACGTTTTACGGGCACTTGAAACTGATAAGCGAACATAATTTTTTGCATTTCAAATAAAAGAATTTTCTTCAGTAGCTGCTTGAAGTGTTTGAGCTTATCGTAACAAGAACAAAATAGAGCTTACATTTGCTAGAAACAATTATACTGCAATATAGTTGCAATAACTATAAAATAATATATATACATTTTTTTTAACTGTGCACATTTTACGTATAGAATAATTTGTATGCTTGTCATCTACATAGTTGTCATCTACGTAATGGTTTTTTTTCTCTGATATCGTCTCGGTCAAAGTGTTAATAATAATAATAATTAAAAAATCATAACGGCATTTGATCGAGATAGAAACTCAAATAGAAGCGAGATTCAAGTAATACTTGATCAAGTCGCGAGTTCATTTTATGAGAAACGCGAGAACCGCGAGAAATCTACGCGTTATGGAAAACGTGCAAGAAAACTTGAAAAGCAGAAGCAAGCGGCTTATCTATAAGAAGATCGTCCAACAATGCATCGTTTCTACGAGGCTTCAAAATGGATGATCGCTCATTATTCAACTCGTTGCTTATTTCTTTCCTCCATAATGGTACTTAATCTGCAAGTTGGAATCCAATTTGATCGAAGTAGTAAGGGTGTGTTCCACTTAACATTCGCAACGCTCGCATGCATTATTTCATCTTTGTTTAACATTTGATGACAAGATCTATTTTCTGTTACGTCGGCTGATACTAATGTACAACTTTTTAGAACTTAAAGTGAGATAGATATATATTCGATATTTGTCGAAAACGAGAAAGAGAGTTCCAGAGAGTGCAATCTAGACAGGAAACAGAAAGCAGACCAATAAATGAAATGATACTCGCAAGCGTTGCGAACATTAAGTGGAACTATCCTAAATAGAGTAATCGGCCTGTTATACTGCCTGTTGCTCAAACGCTATTCGCTCGCTATTCACGCGCAGTAGCTCGATGATTGCATGCCGACGATTTTGGCGACAAACATATTGAATTGACTGAAGTTCGAGGTTGATTGGCCTTCGAATAGTTCGAATTTTTCACCGTCTATATAGCTTGGCCGAACGTACTGTGCCGATTACGCACCTCGTTTATTTGATGTTTCTCTCTGTCTCGCTTGCACCTGCGGCACACTTCACACATAACTTTCTCTCTCTCTCTCTCTCTCTTTCTCACACACAACACACACACACACACACACACACACACATTCTCTTTCACATGGGCTTGAGCGATTTTGTTTCACGCATGATGCACATGATGTATCATTTTATCTTTGTTGCTCACCGAATATTAAAGAATAAACTGATACGTCACGCGCATCATGCATGAAACGGAACGCACACTTCCCTCTTTTATATCTTTATTCTGTGTCTTTTATATCTTTATTCTGTTTCTCTCTCTCTCTCTCCTTATTTTTAATAAAATACCTTCTTCTTTCTCTTACTACCACCGATTCTTATTACATATTTCTCATAATTCTTTGCGATATTTAGAACAAGAAATCATATTATTTAGATTTAAATAATTATAATCTGGTTTATGAAAATATTTTATGCTTTGCATGCGTGAGTATGTTATTATATTTTTAATTAATGTATGGAGTATCTCTAAAGTCTGTTTGCATCCCCTGTATTTTTGAAACAACTGAAAATATGTCGAAAAACACTGAAAAAAAGATGATGTTACATTAACAGCATTATCCTAATTGAAAGTAATCTTGATTCGCAATAATGATATTGACGAAATAAATATAATTTTAAAACAAAAACATATTAATAGTGTTATTGAAATAACAAAATTATTTTCAATTAAAATAATTGCTGGTGATATAACTTTTTTTTAGTACATGTTCCTTCATTTATCTCTGAATAAAATTTTTAATTAAATCTTTTAATTAACAATCTTTTAAATGAGATCTCACTTGATTTTTTTGCCATTAAAATTTTTCAAATTATTTTCCGTCCATCTTTCTCGAAAAGCTGAAAGAAAATAAAAAGAAAAATTTTTGTTTTAAATAAAAGAAAAAAAAACGTTATTTCTTAAACTTATTTTGTTAATAACTTTTAAACAGATAATGATCGACGGCTAAAATCGGAGGTTACTCAAAATCATGACCTTGACAACATATATCAAGATCAAGATCATCGGAGAGGGATCCTCTATTCTATATAAATTACCTTCAGACATAATAAAACTACTAATAGAATCATGAAATTTTTATATTTTTAGCAATGCTTTAAAGTATGACACATATATTCTTAATTCTAAATTAAAATTACGCTGAGTTGTTTTGCGAGAAACATTATTTAGTCAAGAGATAAAGATACAAGCAAAATATTCTCTCGATCGTGAATCAATTCCTGAAACAGTTTCATTGCTTGCTCTTTCACTCTCTTATTCTACTGAGTGGAACACACACGCACACAAACGGGGTAAGAGAAGGACGGAGCAGACGCCCCACTCGTAAATAACTACCCCACATTATCGACTTATTGTTTGAAAACGACGAGATACAAGCAGAAATGCGAAAATGCGTACACGATGTCGTTCGTGTATTTGATAAGGCGAGTTTTTAATTCATTAATCAAGCGCATTATGCGCAAGTGTAACTTTTACGGAACAAAATTGCATTTGTATAATTTGATTTTAATCGAATTCAATTAAAAAATCTATACTCGCAGACCATATATATATATATACATCTCATTCGCGTTCAATACTTCCGCGATTCTCGACGCGAAGAATACAGGAACGATAGTTAAGTTCGAATCACATTGCACGTTGCAGATATGGATTAGAATGTTTAACGAACAAGCTAGCGTTATTTATCATCATTTTGATAAAACAACGTCTTTAACGTTAAAGTAATGTCAAAATAATAACAAATAACATGAGCTTGTTTACTCTAATCAGCGTAGAAACTCTAATCAGAGTTAAGACACGAAATAAACCTTTTGATTGGTCTGCTAGGTTTAACAACTTCTGAATGAGAGAAAGAGATAAAAATATAAAATAGAAAAGGAAAGAGAGAAGATAGTAAATGTAAGAGATCCTCTAATAAGAGTTTGGACACAAAGCAAACTCTTTTAATTGGTCTGCAATGTTTCAACACTTCTGAAAGAAAGAAAGGAGAGAGAGAGAGAGAGAGAGAGAGAGAGAGAGAGAGAGAGAGAAAGATAAGAAAAAGACTACATTTACACGGTTCCCTTAATTGGATTTAATAACGTCCGTAGTTATGAAATTGGCCAATCACAGTCGTTCCGAGGAACAGCTGTGATTGGCCAATTAAGCGCGCCGTGTAAATGTAGTCATAGATAGAAAGAAAAAGAAAAACTAATAGCATGTTATATGTTCTTCTCTCGTATGATTTTGTTATAAAACTAGAGACTCTATATACAAAACGTGATTCTTGTCCAAACTATTGTCAGAGGATCTCTAGTAAATGTATCTTTCTCTTTTGCTCGATTTTGTTAACATTACAGATTCTGTTTCAAAAACACTGCTTGTGTCCAGACAAAAAAATCAACGCTTCAGATTGGTTGTCGCAATAAACTTGCAATCGGCTTGCGTCTAATGTAGAATGGGCTTTATGTAGATCGGGCTTAGGACGCGAACCGCAGATCGTAAGCTTGTTGCGTCAATCAATCTGATGAGTCAATTTTAAAAGTGTCTCGCTTCGAGATTGGCTGACGCAAGAAATTTACGACCTGCGACTCACGTTCTGCATCTTATGTAGATCAGGCTTTATGTAGATCGAGCTTTATACATGATAAAAAGTTACGCGGCGGCAACATAACGATACCGAATTGTCGTTAAGAATAACAGAATCGAGATATAGAATCAACAAATCTCGGACAACACGATATGTTAGATCAATCGATATATCGATTTTAATTCTCCAACATGCAACTGTTGCGGCGCGGCGTTGTTCGCATTTCATTCATGCGCGACTTCACGATCCACGCGGGTTGTTCTTGGTGATGAGTGTACACTTCGAATTGTATCAATTGATGTCAATTGAGTGCTTCCGACAATTTGAGCGACTGTGAATATAGGTAAGAGGCTTCTCCTTGGCTTCTTTTTTGTTTTCTCGAGATAAAATTCAATAGATTTAAGCTTAAAATGAAGGTCTCTCTTTTTCTTTCCGAAACGGAAAGGAGCCACGGTCGTGGCTCCTCTCGGCAATAAAATTAAAGCTCTTCGCTTATCAATTTGTTGAGTACTTATGTCGTTTCTGTGTTTCGTCAATCTTCAACGTCACCTTAGATCTGTTCGCGTCGCATGCTCCAACATGTTCCTACTTCCTCCAACCATAGTTCTTACTCATTCAAATGCCCTTGTTGGCAGGAACATGTTGAAACATGTTGGAGCATGCGACGCGATAAACCTATTATCTATACATTGTGATCCAACGCTTGTGAGCATCATTTGTCTATGTTTATCAAACGATGATCAAGAATAAAATCAATTGAAATGACTTCAAGAGCATTGTAAGCATAAATCGGACTACAGCCATATCTTCTATCTTTACCTAATTCTGTCTATCAGTGTAAATACACAAAAAATACAAGGCACTAAAGCCAGAAACATTTGAAATATATTCTTTTTAATTGAATTTCTTACACAGTTTATTTATCCTCCTTTACTAGATTTTTAATCGGTTAAGTTTAAACATTTTATTTTTTTCTAACTTTATATGTAATTATACAAATATTACTAATACATACTAAGGTTCAAAAATTTTCAACCAAAGATATAAAAAGAGAATAAAATGAAACAATTATTTTTCTATGTTTCAATGTATATAATTATCCTTTATTTAAATATATCTTTTTAGAATGATGAATTAATTTTTATATCTATATTTTTATATTTATATCGCTAAAAAAATATTTTGAATATTTTTGTCTTTAAAAATATTTAACACTGTGGAGATCCTTCGTCACAGGTAAATTTTTTTCACGCAAACCACAGAATTCCAAACCGCTAAGGGCTAAGTCGGAAAGCTGATATGAAGACGTGATCTCCATAATATTAAATCCGAAATTAAAGTACAAAAATTCAGAATATTTTTTTGGTGGTATGATAAAATTAATTTATCGTTGAAAAACATGCTTTAAAGGTATTATAGAAATAGAGGATAATTATATTGAAAAATAAAATGATTGTTCTATTTGATTATTTTTTTATCTTTGAGAGCCGAAAATCTTTAAACTTTATAATGTAAAAATGACGCACGGATAATGTTATCTAATTGTACCAATGAGTTTAAGAAACAATATGCAATTTGGGATAAATTGCACTTGGAATAAATTTGCGCATTGTTTTTCTTTATTTAGTTATTTAGTTAGTTAAATATTATATTTTATATTTTTATGAACGAATTCAATTATTCACGATACAAAATATGATTTCGCTGAAATATTTAAAAATTTAGTTACAGATCTAAAAACATTTTTGTTGGACCGTCAAAAGAATTATATAAGATATTCAAATTTGATGAGCAATGCTACAAAAAATTCTAACATGTTAATAATTAGCTAAATAACGCTTGATATATATACTTATCTTATATATAATATATATAGTTATCTTAATAGTTTAACAAAATTATTTTTAGATCTATGATTAAATTTTTAGATATGTACTTTAAGGAAATCGTTCTTTCCGTGTAGCGGTCCACTTTTCACGGTGTATCTATGCATGATTAAAAATTACATATATCACGATATATTAAAATGAGGGAATCAGTATTTTTTTACATTGGATCGAATTGATTTGAATTTTATTTCTTTATTCGAATCAAATCGAATCATTGAAACGTAACGTGTCATTAATTATTGTTAGGTTGAATTTTAATATATAAAAAAAATTACTATATGAAAAATAATAATTATATGATATGAAATCATTTTAAATATCATGTATTTAAATATTTAATAATAACTGATAAAATATAGGTATTATATTTACAGTTTTAACAATAAAATCACAAGCATGTAAAAAATTATAAATAAAACAGCGGTTAAAATTAATGGCCAATACAAATCTAGTGCACAATTACGTATGATTAACCAAAAATTGGGCATCGGAAAAGTAACTCAATAGAAATCAAAACTGATTTTGAAATTCATAATTAATTATGATTATAATTATATATAATTAAAATTATGTATATTTTAAAATTTCATTAACTTTAATAAAACATTTCTTACTTCAATGAAATGGTTGCACTATTTTACTATTATTAGTAGAAGGAAATATGATTTTATAAAATTGTGAATATATATGGTTCGTATTCATTGTCTTAGATTCGAAATTTTTGAATAGTTCAAATTCGAATCATATAGATCGAATTTGATTCGATTTGATTCGTATTAGAATAGTTCGCTACAATATATAATACAACGATTATTCTTCTGTTATAGGAACGCATGATTGTCAAAGATCTATAACTTGTACTAATGTACTACATGACGAGTCGTTTGCATGACGATGGAATTACGTACGAAACAGACGTTTGTACGTTCGTATAGGATTGATGACGCGACAAGACGATGCTACTCGCCAGAATATTATTCGGTAAGTAGTTTTCTTTATTTAACTCGCAATCCGCGGGGTGTAACTTGACCACTAATCAAGTAGAGATTGAAAAATGTGCAATTGGAATCATTCGATAAATACCGGTTAATTAGGACGAAAGACTTTGCGGCATTTTCTTTTATATGTCATTCGTCAAAAACCACATCTGAAAGTGAAAATGCGACACTGGAATGCCATGCAACTTTTCGTTTCGAAAGACACCGGGCGTAAGTGGGATATTAATTTTTTTTTTTTATCGACAACTCTCCGTTGACGAGTTCACAATACGGTTTGAAACGGCGCGCGTCGACGAACAACACGTATATAATAATTGGAGAAACTTGTCAAAAGTTATACCGACTAGCTTCACGCGAATATAACATGTGATTCTTTGATATTACGCGCGACCGCCACCGGCAAACTGCCACTTTTCTGTCTCCGCCCAGCTTTGACGTATAAATAACATGTGGGAACAACCGTGACATCTTTCGCGTGACAATATTGTGATAAACATTGGTAATATATAATATCACATAAAATTTTAAGCAACGTAATGATTTAATCCACGATTTTTAAAAAAAGTTTGCGAATAGCCAGAAATGAAGGTATATCGACATAATATCGTCAAAAATTTATAGAAAGATGATGAATATTTCGCTTTTAAACAATATTTTTACTTCTCCCCAAAGATACGAAGCGACAAAGTGTAATTATTATAGGATACGAAGGTATAATTATTATAGCAATGAGGGGGAGGAAATACAAGAATATAAAATTTTTTTTTATTACCGTTTATTAAGAATCTTTTATATTATTAGAATTAATCTTGTTTATAAGATCAATTGAGTCACTAGATTATTATAATTTGCATTAAAAAATTTTAAGGGTCTCTCTAAAATAAAGTTGCCACCGTCTGGGGTGATTTTCCAAAAATGTCCGGACAATTATAATCAGTAATTATTTGGGACATCTTTAGAAAATTTCTCCGATCGTCCTCGGACGCCATATAAAAGGACGATGTCATCCTGTATAACTTTTTTGCAGCAACAAATTTGTATTTTTTATTTTTTATTTATTTTTGTTTGCATTGCAATTTTACGAGCTATTAAAAAATTGAAAATGAAACGGTTTATGTTAAATATATTATTTAAAAAATATAATAAATGTGTTTCAAAATATTTAAATAAAAATTTCGAAATGCTTTTTCAAATTAGTTGTAACTTCTTGTAACGCAATATTAATAAAATGCGTTGTTTAAAATGTAAATACAATAAACATTCAATTTATGCACTACAAAAAATGTCATTTTTGGATTGTTTAATAATTAAACTACTTTTTAGACAGTTTGAACATTTAGACTTTTGTTTATATTTTTAGTTTCTTTTGGAATGTCAATTTTAAGATATTGAAACATATTTTTCCTTCAAATTTAGTTTTTATTTCACAGAGTTGTGCGTTTTTTTCATGTCTACTGTAAATAATTACAACACTTATATAGAATTTTACAAACATAGATTTTACAATAATATTTTTTGAAAATATTAAAATATATGTAAGTGATGTTTTACTCCATTAAATTTCAAACATAGAAATCATGTTTTACCGTTTAAAATAAAATACATACGATTGAATAGTGTAACATTTTAACGTATAATTCTGTTTGTCGTTCACTTTATTCGCATTGTCCCGCGAGGAACTATCAAAACTCCGAAAATGATCAAAAATGCTTCTTTGCATGAAAAATCCTATTCTTTTATTTTGTTGTAAGTAACGTAGAAACTTTTATGTACTGGGCGCAGTTGTTTTGTGAAGCAATGGTAAATTAAGTTTTACGTTTTTACGCGCGAAGTCAGTATTGTGAATAAAAATGGAGAAAACTACTTTCATTTGCTTAAGACATCTATTATATTCTCATCTTCTTAGTTGACATAAATCAGGACTAAGATTCATTAAACAAAAATATTTGTTTAAAAAGAAAATAATGATTTCAAATGAGTTTCAACGAAATTAGCTTATAACAGTGATTTAGTATATACAGGGTGTCTGGAAATAATCGCCAAATATTTCATGGGCAGGTAGAGAGGATTAAACTGAGTCGAAAAGTCCTGCACCATTTTGCAATTTTCGCAATAGTTATTTTTTCAGAATTTTTTCAGAATTTTTAAATATTTTCTCATGTTAGTAAAAAAGAAAATGCAATACTAAAAAGTTCTGTTATTATCTTCAATAATAAAAAATTCTGAAAAAATTCTTAGAACTTTATGAGAAGAAAATAAATGATTTTTGTCTCTTGTAGCTTTTCTATAAAGTTGATAGTATTTGAGTAAAAAATTATTCAAAACCAATATTTGGCAATTTTTAGTAATTAATATCTTGTTAACTATTGCGAAAATTGCAAAATGGTAGAGGACTTTTCTCATAGAGGACTCAGTTTAGTCCTCTCTACCTGTCCATGAAATATTTCGCGATTATTTCCAGACACCCTATATATATGAGCATATTCCTGAATATTGAATGATAATAATCATTATCGTACACAATATTTATTAATTAATTAGTAAACGTGGAAAATCTTAATAGATGAATCGAAATCGATGAACAGAAATAACTTAGTTTTGAATCAAACCTTCAAGCTTTACATGAAAAGAATAATTTTGCTGAAGTATTTATTTGAAAGTCTAGATAGATATAGACCTGAAATTTCGGATTATCAACATAATTATGTAGAACACTCAAGCAATGCTGTAAAATGGTTTGACAAACTATCTGTAAACCAGTTTCAGTATCTTATATAACATAATTATTTTAATGGTCCAACAAAGCTATTTTTTTTTCAGATCTGTATCTAATTAATTAAATAGATACTCTAGCAAAACCATTTTTTCCGTATTTTTGAAATTACGAAAACCTTAATGAATGTACACATCTTACAAACATAAAACCTGAATACGCACTTGTTTCCGAATAGAGCACGAAACAAAAGAAGGTGTAATTGTCATTCTAGGAGCTGCATACAACATTAGTGTCCAAAGTAGAAAAACGCGTTGGGTAAAGTAATCAGGGATAAAAAACGAGCGCTTTGTTTAAGCTCTCTTTCTAGATTTTCCATTTTCGTACATCGCAACGGTAAAATACTGACCTACTCATGAGTTCAGTCCTGACACTAATTAATATCATGGGTCACCACAGGCTCGCACGTAAAAAAAAAGAGAAGTAAATAAATACGCGGTATATAATTTGTCAAGTATATTTATTTCGTAAATGTGGAAATGACATCCGCAATTGTTGCGATATATTCGATGTTGGACGTTCTACCTTGCATTCGTTTCCAAAATGCAAGAATTTCGTTAAAAAGTTAGAGCAGGAGATCAATCGTGATATATAAATAACGTATTGTACAGAACATATAAATTACACAAACGAAATTGATGATCCGTTACACAAGCGAAGTCGGTAATTTTTAAATTATAACATGAATTTGAGAGAAATAGTAATGATATTAATCAATATTAAATTTTAAAAAAGAATAAAACTATTAAATATTAGTTTGATAAAACATCATCATAGTTGGTTTTTAACAGTATTAAAGCCAATTACCTTTATATAATATGTTATATTATATAATTATTGTCATATAATTATAATATGTAATATAATATATTGTAATTTTTGAATTCAAATACTTAATTTCCATCATATTCGTATATATTTCGTTGAGAATATGAATACATTGCATATAATAAATATCTATATCGGATTGTAAATTTTATGAAATTTTTATACATAATACGATGTATTGCTTCAATTTTTATATATAATACGATGTATTACTTCAATAGAACGAAATAAAGTGACCTTATATTGCTACATCGTGAAGAAAGCGTTTTATCGAATGCAGTAAAAAATGAATTTGTTTCACAGAGAAATTGATTGTTTCGAGTGACATTTTCATGAGATACTTTTAATTAAAAAGTAGAATTCCTTTCAATTTAGAACTCCAATTTCTCAAAATTTACATTTTAATTTTTTTGTTATAGCATATATAATACATTTGCAAGAACAATGTAATTTTTTTAACGCGTGTATATATAGTTATATAATTGCAATAAGAATTGTTGAAATTGTTACATTTAGTAGTTGGCTAATTGATCTTCATAAAAATAAAAGTTTTTCTAATTTTTATCCACGGATTTATAATCAGCGATCCAAAAAACCACTATAAAATATTTTTCATTTAAAACATTCTTTTAAATATATAGTCTAGCTACCGTATTAAATCAGCTATTTAGAAAATCTGACTTCAAATTCGTTATCATATTCAGCAAAACCCCAGGTACAAAATTTTAAATTATTGATCTCATAAAAATGCATGTTTCAAAGCGTATAAGTTGACATTTTAATGAACTTTGATCCCCTATATTTGTTAAATCAATTACAAGTTCAAGTTGAAATTTTTTTATGATTAGTATCTCATTATAAGATATTTTGGCACACAATTCAATTCCAAAATCGCGAGACAAACGGACAAACAAAAACGAACAAACAAACTACTAATTTTAGACTTATTGTTTCTCAATAAATAAGCTAAATACAATCGCTTACAGTATATGTATGTGATAATAGTGACAATGTAGTATGCATTTGTATTATGCTCATTATTTATTCTTAACGGTTATAGCCATTAGCGTTTCAATCTTTCAAACAAGTAACAGACTATGTCTGATTACAAGGCGACATTAACTACTACGTGGGCGATGCAAGCGTCCACTTTTCTACTGTACAGTAGTATAATGCGGTATTATCGGTCATAAGGTGAATCTTACCCAAGAAAATTATACTCAGACAGATGCTTCATAAAAGTCGTTCGTAAATGCGCTTGTATATCAATGCTGCAAAAGTATCGGCAGTGAAAATCGAAGATCCTCGTCATGTTCAACTCGTGGTACATAAAATGGCTTAGGTCGTGGAAATATCCATTGCCGTTAAATAACATAGCATCACGTAGACATTGATGAAAGAGCAGTCGCTTTGTGTTGCGACAAGATAATTAAATATTGTTCATTACGGTTCAGTGCAGCTTATGCGATATATTCACGTACAAGTAACTTTTTTTGCATTTTTAATAAGAAGTAAAAGAATCACTTTTGATTTTACTCAATAAAAACTTAATGTCATCCGGATTTATCGATTTATTCGTTGGACCGCTAATTAAAATTCTTAATTTATATAACGTACTGTGGCTTTCCTGCATGCTAACAACTATTAAATTATGTTGTCTCTTAGATCAAAAACTTTTGATATTCATTTATTAATGAATCAAGCATTTCTTACCTTTAATTTAACCCTCAGTATACATAATTCTGCAGTCTGTATCTACCCACATCTGGGTATTTGTAACCCAGCATTTTCTTTTGCTTGTATCTCAGATTGCGGTGCATCGATTTTAACAAATTTTTTCTAATCTATCGTTTTCGAAGACTGAAAAAAAGAATTTTTGAGTTAGAAAGTCTAAAATGTAGCACAAAAGATGATTTTGCAATAAGTGAAAAGAGATTGGAAGAAAACGTGAACTGTGAAAATCGGATGGGGTTACGCTAACCCCATTATGTGTACTGAGGGTTAAAAGTCTACTATAACGTTTTCCTGATATAGAAGATTAACAGCTCCACGTTGTGTATTCATGTGAAATTTTTTTATTGCCGTAATCTATGATCAACTCGCAAGAAAATTTAACTTGATGAATGATAATAGTGCTTGTAGTAATGCTGCCATATGTTGAAATGATTAAGGTTATTTAATTATAAAAATAAACTCTACACACAGTTGGAAAAATATCAAATTTATTATGTCTGTCTCAAACGATTCACTTTTTTAAATTTAACATAAGATAAGTAGAGGAAAGCTTGCCAATGCGTACCGTGCTTTTGAGCTTTTTTTTATTATTAAGCTCCCTTTTATTTGGTACTGATTTAAATGCAAATAAATATTGAAAATTGTAGCTTGATGAATGAATTGTAGCTTGAATTTTAGTATGTTGAAAATTTAATACAAAAAAGAGTTGGTGATATTTAAAAATTGGTTTTAACATAAATACAAAATATTTTTTATTGTGTAATGTTTTAAATCAAATTATTTCTTAGTTTTTTAGTACGGCTTGCACATTATACAAATGTCCGAGAGAGAATTATTATTTCAAAATTAATAAAAATTATCAATTTTATGTACTTAATAAAAAAAGTATCACGTAGATAGGTATTTTAAACAGATGATCAATTACATTCGTAAACATAAAATTTTTAGTTTTGCAAAACAATTTGCATTACAAAACAGAGAGAAAGATAAATATCACAAGATTTTCCCTCTGAATTCCCTATTATTATGTATTTTATATTTACATAAGCATATATACGGAATGTCCGAAAGAAAGAATGCGAAATCTGGCAGATTTTATAGAACATTCTAGGATGAAAATTAGAAAAATTATGACCAAGGCAAATTTGCTTTTGCGATCTTAGGAGAAATGCGTGTCGAATTTTTACATTGTATCGTATGGACGAATGCATATGGACAATTCTTTAATGAAGTAAATTCGTGGACAATTCTTTGACGCAATCTGTGATAATTCAAGATATCGATATTCGCAGTATCTGAAAAACGAGATGATTGAAATCGCATTTGAAATGGTTCGGATTCCTACTGCTTCCCTTAGTCTTTGCTGATATTGAAAATCCTCTTAGCGGAAAAGCATCCGGAAAAAAGAAGCGGCAGTGTGATATAAATTTATTAAAGTTCGTGTTTTCTCTCTCTCATTCTTCTAGCATAAATATCCAATATCTTTCGTTGTGGGTCAAAAGGAGTTTATATCAAAACCATACGGAAATAACGTAATATTGGTCTATGACAAGATAATAAAAAGATACATTTCATAAAACTTCTCGTAAACATTTATTCACTGAAGCATGCATTTTTTTTTAAATATGTATTTGAAAAGAACGGTTCTTTAGATATTTCAGTAAAATCGATCTTTCCATGTAAGACAAAATGATATTTAATGATAAGGATATGTTATTAATTTTTCAGAAATCTTGGAAAAATGATTAATTTTTTTTACAATGATATTGTTTATAAATATATATTTTATCCATAACACAGTTATATTTAATTTATATATTAACAACATAACAATAATGTACTGTCATTAAAAACTTTGTTGGTACAAAATACTGCATGTTATATATTTAAATTATCGATGTAGATAAATAATAAAAATTAACTGACACAAGTTAATAAATATAAATAAATATTTATGTTCTATGGCAAAATATTTTGATGTAGCACTAGTGCAATGGAAAATTCATTTTCAACACGTTGATTTAATACGTTTCTATTAATTTTCACAAAGAATACGAGCTGAATATGAAGTAAACATAAAATTCAATTTTGTGTATAAAATGCATTTGGTATTCATTCATTCGTGAATTTTAATAAACTTTGTCTTCTCATATTATAACGAATGACAAATAAACTTTGTGCAAAAAAGCATTGCTAACAATAGTGCTATTTTATTTTTTCTGGAATGTTTTCACGTTCAGAAATACATTACATGTACAGAAATCTAGCGACTGCTTAATAGAAAATAAAACTTTTTACAACCATGATCATGCTCAATCCGGAATTGATAGCTATCCGGCATAAAGTATCGGTCTCAACGAAGTTAAAGTTAGAAACTTCGGTAAAGCATCGATTTTAGCAGAACTCTGCAAAAGTACAGCAGAAACTTATTTTCTCTCTTATTTCGAATATATTTGGCATTAGTTTCATCGGTACACGGAATGCAAAAGTTTGCTGTCTCGGATATACAAAAGCAGAAACTTTATAACAAATCTACCACCGTCTTGATTGTTCTGTGCAGCCCTGAGGTTTCTAGTTCTGGTTACACGACGTCGACCGCAAGCCACGTGCAAACTAACTATTTGGACGGGAACGTGAAATTATATTCTAGTACCGTCGAGCATCTGTATTTCTATCTTTCTATATTACAAAGTCAATAACGCTTTTATTCCGCGCGCAAATAGTTAATTTAAAACGAAATTTTAGTTAAAATAATGTCTAAATTTTCGTGATTTTTTTATTAAATCTTTTTTAAATGTATACGTTACAGTATAAACTCTTTGTAACTTTGCTAATAAGAAATAAATCTTTATCATTGTCATTTAATTACGCAAAAGGATTTATTAAACAGAGATTACTATTATTTGTATTATTTGTATTAACACGATATAAAAAATATGTTTTATTTGTAACGTCAGATATAAATTATTTCAAATTTTTATTCGAATAAATAAATATTCATTATTCACACTAAGAGAAGAGTTTGATATTTGCAACTGTAATTGCATGGTAAAATAATTATAAAATAATTGTAGTTTTATTTTTAAGAACTGTGTACTATAATATTAGTATCTATCCTTTAACTATAAGTATAAAGCATCCCTGCTGTATTGATGTAAATATTCTATATCTAATGGAAAATAAATTAAAAAACAATTTTATCAAAAAATAATATTTATTTCTATAACAATTTTAATATTCTGTTGATTTTTTTTCGATTTTTATTATTCTCTTTTTCAAGAAAACGCAATAAATTAAAAATACTTTATACTTATCAAGGCTATAATAATTATTATATTTAAAGTTCCATAAAAAAATATTCAATTGACACTAAAATAACTATAAATTATAGTTAAATTATGATTTATTATAACCATTTTTTTCTCATACATTTATTAATATTTTGATTCATAAGAATCTAGCGTAAATTACCAATATTTATATAAAAATAATAAAAGACGTAAACAGATTAATTTGACAATGATATTATAAAAATATACTCGACTCGTGTTATCTCGAAAAGGAGCATGCGTTTAAAAAGATTCACGTCTTGCAATTAGTTTTTCTTTCTTAAAAGATTCCAGGATTTTGCTCGCCACGAAGTTATCTCGATCGCGTGCAATCTCAATTCATGTCCGAAAACAACGCCTCTCTCGAAACGAGAAACTCCTTTCGTCGCGTTTTCCACTGTCTCGGCTAGTCTTTTGCCGGGCATCGCGGCGCGGATATATCATAACGTTTTGCCGTCTGCGTGTGCACGAGAAACGGATCCCCCGTTATCCCATTGTGAGGAGATTTCCAATAGACCTCGTCAGCATTCCTTTCACACCACACTTCACAACTGCTGCATTCGGCTGTGAGGCTACAATACAACATCGTGAGACTGCGTTATGCACCGTCGAATCGTATCGTTCGCTTACGTGCCTCGGCATCGCAATAGAAATTCCGCGCCGGTGCGCGCCCGTGTTCTACTATAAATAATGATTTAATTAAATCAGCGAGGTCCCATCGTTGATCGTCGCCGCGGTCTTCGATTTAGCGACGTTTGACGTGCGTTCCGGAGTCAACGGTGTTATTGCGACCACGTCATGTACACGGTGAGAAAAGTACATTCATAAGAGAACGTTCCCAAGTGTAAATCTCATAATAATGTCAAATTTTATAGATATGTTACCTTGAGCAATCAGAAAGTAAAATTCATTACTTATACATATATATAAGCTTTATTGAACTCTTTGAAACATAAGAAAAAACCAAGTATATTCGAATTTGTATTGATTATTGGTTATGTTATTTTGTCAATTCTTGCTTTTTAATAAACAGCTTTTTTAGTTGTATTAACACTTCGAAATTTGTAAGTTACACTGATTAGAATGGTGGGACAATATAAGATATATAATGGCCAATGTGGCGGACATTGCTTTTAACATAATAGTAGGTTTATATAATATAATCAATTAAAAACTAAAACTATTAATATCAAACGTGAAATATTTTGTGATGTCGAGGTATGCACGATATATTTAGTTTACACAAAATATCATGAAATTATAAGACTATATTTGCATTCAGTTTTTTTTGTCTGAAAATTTTTAGAAATAAAAAGCCATAAGCGAATTGGCTAATTGTAATAGAGACCGTAAGAGTATAATGTAAACAGAGAAAACTCTGTGAAAATTAATCAGTTAGCCCTTAGTGATTCTTTAATATGATTGGTTCTTGCCTTTAGTTCTTTGCTGGATCTAAGTGTAGGAACCAATCACATTAACGAATCACTAAATTCCAACTAATCAGTTTTCTCTGCTGAACGTAGTCAGTAGCAAATCCAAAACGTTGATTTCCAGTTGTAGAGTAACTGTAAAAATAACTCAAATTAGTTATTAGTTATACTAAAAGAAATGTAACTAAATTAAGTTACAATTACAGCTGGAAAAAAGGAACAAAATTCAGTTACTGAAAAATTACTGAAAAAAAATCTAGCTTTAACTTAGTTACAAATAATTAGTTACATACTTTCCAATTCTATTGATTTCCTTACTGTTTACGTCTTACTATTTAAATTTTTTTGTATGCCATGGCCCTAAATCGAATTCAAATGACAGCTAAGAATCGGAGAATTTTAACAGATACAGGGGAGATATAACTTAAGCTCTACTTTCATACTAGTAAATTACACAAGATTTATTTTGATAAACTTCTTTGTTATAAGATAAAAAATTTATGTCTACACAATAACGGTTGACTGTCGTAACACGCGAGCTCATATCGAAGGCTATATTTTCTTCCGGCATTGTCGGCATTTGCATTTCAAATAGAAAATATAGGACAAAAATAATAAATTCCGTAGAAAAACGGCATAAAACTCGACATTCGTGGAGAGCATAAATTTTTGGTAGCAAATTGAAAAACTATAACATGCGATACGCTTGTTGTGTTAGCAATAAGTCTTTCGAAGCTTACTATTATACTAAAAGGCCATTCTACAGCGATTGTGTTTACAGACTCGTAAACAACTTGCACGATGGGAAAGATGTAGAATAACGAGTCTTATCCTGCCGCGAGATAAGAATGTTTTATTGCGTTTTATAGAATAAAACATACATGTGTTTGTAGTATCGTTATTCGATTGCATACATGTATAAAGTGAAATGATCGATAAAATGCTCAATAAAAGAAAATAATCTTATCGCTGTGGCCCGATTGAAAATAATCTTCGAATCTAACGAATTGAGAGAAAATAAACTGATCCGTATTTAGAACATGCTTGCAAAATCGGTAGATATAAGCTGCTTCTAGTCGATCGATTCCATGGATGTCCATTTTATATTAGCGCCGCAGGAGAAAAGCTCTTGTTTTTGAAAGAAATGTAAATGGAAATGTCGGTAAAAATATTTTATCGCCGTGAAACGTATCGGAAGAATCAAATTTGTCTAATAATTTGTCTAATAATAACCTTCTATTCAGGTAACACATAGAAAGAATAATTTTGTTGAATTATCTACAAATTTAGTTAGATCTGAAAATAATTTTATTAGACTATCAAAATAATTAATTATAATTAGTCGCTCAAACATCAAAATTTTTTACAGTATTGCTCACCATGCTTTTCTACATAAATATTTTAATGATCTAATCAAATTATTTTTAATTATATTATCTAATTAAATTTTTATTATAAATACTTAATTATATATATTCTATAATGTATTCTATATTGAATATAAACGATTTTAGCAAAATTATTTTTTCCGTATATAACTGAGTGGCAAAATAGAGATGGCGATTTATTCTTCAGTTTCTCATTATGATATAGTTAAATAATAAAGAATAAAACTGTTATTTATAAAACTTCGTTTATATTAATTTGCTATGTATATTTACAGAGAAGGCTGTAGTTTAAAAATTTTGTAGAAAAAATTTTAGGAAGAGTAGATATACGTTTTGTTATATATATATATATTTATACAGCATGCAAATAATTAATTAGGTTAGACAAAAATGTTGAATATATGCTTATTTTCTATAATACAAATTTTTTTGCATCATAACGATACGCAACGCAAAAAAAATATATTTTCAACGATATTCTATTGTCTATATTAAATATAGAAAGATAAAGGTAATATTTTATACATATAATAGATACATATATATTTTTCTTCTTGTCAAAAGTAAAAAGCGAAGAATGAAAAAATTAAAAATTTCACTTAAATTAAATGCATTAATTAATTGTTGTATATATATGTTGTACATATGTATAATAGTTTATAATCTCTTCTAGTATTACTTGAATTACGTCAATTTACTTAAGAATTTGTTTCCGGTAAAATTACAGTAGCGTCGTTATCTATTTCTCGATTGAACTACTTAGTTCTTAAATTATGTGCCCTATTTGCTAGATACGTTATATTATCAATCGCAACTAGCGTCATGAAGTACGTCGCTTCCACGGTTGACGCAATTTAATCAGACCAATGAGTCGCGTAGCCATGCCATTCATCAATTCAAATAAGCAGCAATCAAAGTTGGTTGTACGATGCAGTGCCTGTCAGTTCTATTCAATGCAAGCCGTGTGAGATTCGTATAGCGTAGCAAGGGAAACGATAACAAACCTCTCGCTGCGCTTCCCTGCTAATACGATTTCGCTCTATCTAGCATCGCGATTCGTATGTGCAAACTCGGAATATCGTTTCGACCGCGATCATGGAATCTTCGATGCAGCTCAATTATTAAAACTGCGTGATGTTCTATGAAAATCTGTAGAAACTCATTCCAGCAATTCTTCTCTAATTCGAATTCAGAGTCGAATAAAAAGTGAATTTTTATTTTAAGGTTTAATTTAACGCTAAAATGCAGAGTTTGTTCATTTTTTCCTTGTATATGTAAACTGCAAAGGAAAGATCGAGATTTGTTGGCACAAAAGGCAAAGGTATGTTGTATTTTATTTATGTATTTAGAACGAAAGAAACAACGTAAACGTTATCGCAAAATATCTCTTTTATAAATATTTTTCCCTAAGTTTTATTTAAATCAAATAAGTATTACGATAAAAATCGAGATAAAATTTTGTTTTAATATTCTTCAGTTTAAGAGAGTAATGTATTATTAGCTAAAAAAAGCTGAAAGAAGTTGCGGTATTATACGACATGTTACTTTGAATAATAATAGTAATTTGTTGTAATAAAATAACTCAAATCAAACATATGTAAGATGGAGTATGTTGACAACTCATATTAAGATAACTTAGCTTGCTATTGCGCAGGAGAAGTATATAAACATTCAGTTATAACTTAACCCTGATAAAACGCTTTGGGGCCATAACATAAACATAGCACAGGTGCTTTCCATTTAGTGACACAAATTCGACATAAACTTCGTTCTATCTTTCTTAACATTCCATAAGTAACAAAGACAGAACGATATTTGTGTCGATTTGTATCATTAAATGGAAAGCACCTATAGCTATCATAGATCTATATGAACTTAAAAGGAAAAAATTTTTTATTACATTAAATTAAACTCAATTTTTACCTGTTTGTACCATCTTCTTTTTCGTTTGTACTTCAAGAGATTCAAAATTATAAAGAGTTGAAAAAAATGCCAGCACTCCACTTTGAGATATTTTAAATCTATACGGATGCTGTTTTGGGATCATTTGTTTGTTGTCACCTTGTTTGTTTTTGATTACAGGCTATCACAAATGTAACGAACACATTAACTGATTGTAGTTAATTTTCGGGAAATTCCCTGTAATTAATTACAGGGAACAACGTACAAAGTCCCTGAACAGAAAGTCTGGTCGTTCGAGGGATTCCGCGTGATTAGTATACGTAACTTGTATCCACAATGGCAGCACCAATCCTGCCCATCCAGCGCGAATAAGCAAAACATTAAGATTGAAATATATCGTGCATGTAATACACAAATTTCTATTATAATATTAGATCACTAATTCATTTAACTGTTGTCAAAATGTATGTACATGTGAAGTATTGCATATGCAGTTCGTTTCTATGTACTTTTGAACCAATCGCAGAAACGTTAAATCATCTGACCTGTTGACATCTCTTTTTTATACGTAATGGTCTTATTCTGCGCATCCACTGCGTACAGGCAACACTTTTACATAAAGAAAAGGGACTTAGTAGTTTAGTATAGTAATAGAAATCTGATAACGGCAGCGAAACAAACGCATGCGTAGAGTGCACATAGGTATAAAGCGCACGTCTATTTTGTGGGCAATGTCCAGACTCTCTGTATAGGGACTCTAACAACGTAGCATTAACGATGTCACAAGATAATGCATTGTGTGCTGCTGTACATATATTGAACAACACTACTATGCATATTAACATGCGACTAGCAATGTCTCATTTTCGTCTTGATTAACTAAGCAGGACTCACTCCAAACGTGCCCTTCTAAGTGGTCGTGCAAAAATATTATTAATAAATTTATTCTGCATATTTATAAGTAAATTAATTCTTATTCGTATAATCGCGATATTGAATATAATTATAATATTTTAAAGAAAATAAAAATGATTGAACTTTTTTACTCGCTCCTTTAGGTTATCGACGGTTATTCGACGGTTATATTATTGTTTCATCCGTTATATTATTGTTTCTACCAAGACAACTTCTTTGTAGAACATTTTTGTTCGATTTTCCATGAAACGGAATACCGTCATAATAAAGAAGAAATATTCGAATGATGAGTTACTTATAATATCATTTGCATGTCTTTCTATCGTTTACGGTCTATATTGTTTTACGTCGCATAGAAATACAGAAATTTTACAACGAAAAAGCTTAAGAATGCATTTATGATCGTATTTATAAATGACGTTCTATAAAATAAAGTATTAAAAATATATGTAGTTTTATTTCTCTCTTAAAAAAGTCGTCTTGCATTCAAGTCGTGTCCGAATTGTAAGATTACCATTTATGAAGCAATAACAGGAGCAATAATCAAAAACATAAGGAAATTACAACCGAGAAGCCATATTGTCGGCTTCTCTCCTATTTCGCGATATATTTCCGACATGCTGACAGCCTAATGGTTGAATAATGAGGGGCTATTACCATTGCGTGAAGTCTGTAGCTCGCAAATTTAATGCGGCATATACTTAGTAAATGAAGAGTTAAAAATCATGTACATTTTATACATTATTTGGAAAAGAAAATTATTATCGTTAGAAACGTATATGAATCAAGGTTTTTTGAATAGAATCAAATCGAATAGAATCGAATAGAATCAAATATCTGGACAAAATTTTGTCCGAATCGAATTGTTGAAATAACTTTCGATTAACAATATAATTATTATTGGGTTAAATTCTAATATATGAATAATAAGAAAACATTTTTATGCAAGAAAAATAATATTGATTATATGATTTTACTTATTAATTTATAGAAATATGATTTTATAATATGATTATTAATATAATTTGTATTTAAACTTTCTAGATTCGAATAATTCGGATTCTAGTCGTAGAGATTCAAATCCGAACTATTGGGAAATCTTACTTGGTTTAATTCGGTTTGTATTCAAATATTCGCGCACATCTCTATTCATTGTCTTGTCTAGATATAAATAATTTTAAGAAAGAAACACCTGTTTTGTATATACGTCTGTGTGTGAAATCTTTCTTTCAACAATATTTATTGAAAATTATTACATTAATTCTGAAAGGATTAGAATAATTATAAATGGATGTTTAGGAATTTCATAAAATAGCATAAAAATTCGTTAGTCAAGTAAACTTAAATTACTTATCGTAAAATATTAGATATTCTTATATTCCTTGCTTCTTTCTTTCATCGCGTTGAATTTACAATTCGATCGTAAGAAGCCGTGAAAGTCGGTCGGTACATGGAAAGGGAAAAATATCGCGGAGGGAAACGCTATGAAAGACTAGAGATGAAGAAAATTTGGATTTTGAAGGCGAGCTAATACTGACTCACTATAATTTTATATATTTATAATACTGCGTTAAAAGATAGTGTGAGAACTATTTTTGCCGCGCTTACACAGTATATATATATATATATATATATATATATATATATATATATATATATATTGCATCTTATTCATAACGATTTTTTATCATTATCTTCGATTCCGCATTTTCCTTCGGAGCTACATTGCGATAAATTCTGACGCAGCCGAGTTCGGCCAGTGTCTGTTCAATATTTGTGCTGCTACTGATTTTGTTTGGAGCCATAACATTTGGCTGGTATGACGAACATGATGCCAAAATTGAAGCGCTTCATGTGCCATATTTAGATGAAGCAACTACACAATCGAAGACATACTGCTCGCAATAACGGTGTAGCTTTCAATTTTATTGATAAGATATCTACTTTATTGTTAGCACGAGATCAATGACAATCATTTTATTTACTTTTGTTCCTGAATTTTGAAGATTTGTAATAATATATTAAATTAGATTGCTAAAAATATATTAAATAAGTAAAGAAGCGCTGCGGTTGAATGATACCTAATAATATTTTTATGTAAATTTTGAATTCTTTGAGAAAGAAGTTTCCTAATAAAGAAACTTAAAAAAAAACCTTATTTTTTGAAGATTTGAAATATCGCTGAATTTTCATTTTGGACTTAAAATTCTAAAATTTAAATTTCAAAGAAGTAATCTGATTATCGTAAATTTCAGTTTTAGAGAGTTCTTGATATCACTGAGTTTGAAACTACTTAAAAATGTCGAATTTCAAAATAATAATTTCTAACGATAAAGGATCTAATCTGGAGCCTCTCACGGGACTCATAATCAGAGTTTGAAAGCCAATTTGGAAGGCAGAACTGTTTGCATAACACTCATGAGCTTCAAATAAAGCGAAACTGAAAACTTTATATTATTTTCAATTAAAAATTGAACGAGCAATTTACAAAATAAAAGGGAGTGATTCCAAATGGAGTTATCATTCACAAAGGGTTAAGAAACCCTTTATGAATGCATAACTCCATTTGGAATCACCTCTTGGAATCAACTCTGTAGAACTAGCATCAAAATTTATAGTTATTGATCGCAGTTACTAACATTAGGAGACACATTTAATATATGTATGTTGATTAAAAGGCACTAATCAATTTCAAAGAACTAAAATGATATAACTCATAAGAAAGAATATTAAGTAAAAAATATTAAATGAACATTAAGTTTTTTTTTATAACAATTCGAATTTGTAAATGTAACATAAAAAAAATATTATTAGAAAAAATATAATATATTAATATCATTGGAATATAAATGGAAGAATACATTAATTACAAGGAATCTTTATTTTTATATTTTTAATTATAAATCGAGAGTTACTGTAATAATATTAAATGCCCTAATAATTCATTCGTTTAATACAATTGACAGATTTACGTAATTTGATACAACTATCCGTACGATAATTAATATCTCTTGAAAACGATCGACATTTCTTCCGCTCATTGATGTTCACTGACGTTATTATTTACAGTGCTATTAATCATATAATTTAACTGTAAATCTCGAGTTGCATCTTAATTAACGACACAACAAATAACAAATGTGATACAGGGAGAAAGCGATCGGTTCGGTAATTCGTAATTTCTCTCTTAATCTCAAAGGCGGGAGAATACACTACAATCACTTATTTTTTTCGAGATGTTTGCTTATCTAAAGCATCGAATTTTAATTAAATTTATTGCTAATTATATTAGTTTCTACATTTTACAATTCTTTTCGACCATTAATCCTTTCCACGTTATTTTGCAATGAGATAAAGAAGATTACGGGGAAAGGAAATAATAGATTGTAAGAACGAATGAATATAATTTGATTTTCGGAGTTTACGGCAATATTTTAAACGCCATTTTACGAGAGGACTATTCTTTACAGCTCTTCTGTTATCGTGTTGGCGTGGTGAATTATATGTTCCGTAGAGAAGAAAACAGACAGAGAGAAAGAAAGAGGAAAAAGAAACAAAAGGATAGAAGTTTCTGTTCTTGCCATATTCCTTTTCTTTTTGTTTTTCACGAAGAAAGGAAAGGAGCCTTTCTTTTTCCATATGTTCCTATTGCTGTGTCCTTAATTTTATTATTTTTTTTACTATCCTGTATATATTAAATTAAATATTAAGGTTTCAACTATCTTGGATGAATTTATTTCAGATAGAATAAATCATATACCAGCCATTTAAAAAAAAATTTAAGTTATGTCTTAATTAGACAAATTTCTACAAATATGTTCTACTAAAATGTTTATTATGTATCTTAACAGTTAATAATTTCGTATTGTGAATTACATTTCTATTATTTTATTATTTCTTATTTAAATAAATTTATAAAATATGAGAGATGATTTCTCTATCAATATTTAATAATTGCATACAGCATTTTCTCATATTCTTTGAATTTTAGAATCATATATCTCGATTATCGGACAGATTTGATTAAAATATGATTATAGGTATATTCAATGCAATAAATAATAACACAATGTGAAATTATATTACTTCTGAATTATAGATGATTGAAAATTTAAAGGCGCCTTACATGTAAAATTTCTAAAGATGAAAGTACAGGATAAAAGTTTTTCTTTTTTATTTAATTTTTCAATGAATTTTACTGTAATTTAACTTATCACATGTGTAAAGAGTACACATTGATTGTATGAATATAAATTATATTATAGACAGTTATGAGATTATATAAACTTTATTCTATATTATATTCTTTCGCAGTTGTTAGCTTAATAAAATTTAAGAGACGGACTTGTTACTCATGAAATTAATAGCGGCGAATCAAAGAAACTTTCATTCCCTACGCCATATAGAGCGTATTATAGAACGCCGAGTTAGAAATGCGTTTCTAACGAGCGCATAATATTTTTACAAAAAATAAGATTTGTCATTAATGTGTCTTTGCCGCATGACTTGTGACAAAAGATATCATCATTAGATTTATATAATAATAAAGTGACTGTAATTACATGACAGAGAAAATAATAATCTAACATAGGAGTTTTATCCATTATAGAAAAGTTGCCATTTAAAAATATTTGTAAGTAATAATAAACTTAAGTAATAATAAATCATAAATCATAGAATTTCAGTGATATTGTATTACAATGTTATATGTTACAACATAATTATGCCACTTATTTATAAAAGATTTGAGTGAAATACTTATAGTTGTTTATAGATTAGTTGTTTATAAATTAAAATTTGAACAATTTTTTGATAAGTTTTTATCAAAATTACAATCTTGATGTATAACAATCTTATTTACTGAGTAATATGAGTAATATGTAATATATGAGAATTCTTATGATAAAAGCATTATAGGAAAAACATATACTCATCATGATCTTCTTTCTTCTAATAAAAAAACGAAAGAAAAATGGGGGAGTAGAGAAATAATTCACTTTTAATCTATTAACCTCAATTGTTAATAAAATGGTGCTTAAAATAAAAACTTTAGAAATTAGGATTATGAAATATTTTAGACTGACATTGATAAAAATTATAAGAATACTATTCATGCATCGCGTTACTTGGGAAATGTCACGAAATTACAACTTTGTTTTATCACGTTAACCGCATATTCCTATGACACACTTTGCCGTGACATGTGGATAAGTTATCGATAGTTTGTATCGCGTGCAGATGCCACGCTAGATAAATTCCGTTACTAATTCTGTGCATCATCGGCGGCGTATTTTGCGGCGAAAATGTCGAACTTCTCTATAACCGTGTCATTGCGCTAAGTGCTTAAAAATATCTTCGAAAGTGTCATTTATCGATTTCTGAAAAATTGAATATGATCTTAATATAAATTATGAAATAATAGAGCAAATCTAATTCGTAACATACATTCAGTTTTTAGTATTAAACATTTTTAGCAATAAAATCCGAAAATTGTTCTCTTTCTGTCAAAGAAGAGTTCTCGTAAAATTAACTGACACGGTCTTTCTGAAATCCTTGAATACTTCTTGATTTACACTTAAATATATTTCAATTTAAACTTTGCTGAAAATTCTTCTTCAAGTGTTAAATATATACCATACGGAAATTTGTGGATGTAATGGAATAAAATAATTGAATAACATTAAAATTAATTAATATAATTCTTGCTCAATTGTATAAAAACAATTATAAGTGTCAAGGGTTAAGAGCGCAAACAGCAAGTTGATCTATGCTAATATTTTTAATTTTATACATAAATGTCACTTATGCGATAATAAAAAGTACAAGATAGAATTTCTAGTCTACACAAGGCATCTCAAATTTACAGAAATAATATGGACAACTTGCTAAATATCTAGCTTATATTATTCAAATATATATATTATTCAGCGTTCAGTTTAAACCACATTTCAAATAAACGAACAACAAAAAGATGCATCGTGGTAATCGATTTTTAATTGCTGACTCATTGCGATTTTTACCAAAAAAACGACATTTGAATCGACCCTTGACACTTTTATAATTGTTTGAATAATATTAATTATTTTATACATGATTAACATTTATATAAATTTTATATATGTATATGTAATTAATTTTTATACATAATTTTCAAGCAATATTTTATGAAATTATAGTAAAGTTTTTTAATATACTGGAAAATAATCTTAAGTAGAAAACAAAGAAAATAAAATGCCTTACAATATGGATCTATTATAATGTAATGTTATCGGTCGATGTAATAATACGTAATATTCAAAGAATAACATAATAGTGCTTTTTTTCCAAGGCAATGATATTTGGAGTTCGCTTATACACGGTGAGCCTCACAAATGTCAGGTGTCATGAACAGTTAACCGCAATGTGAAACAAAGTTCATACTGCGGCCGATTAATTTTAATTTAAACGGAAATGCGGTCTACTTTAATTATTCGATCCGATGATATTCATTTTGTGAATTGTTATCCGAAAATATGTACCTTGTAAGTGAACCTAAGAAAAGAATATCTGTGGCAAAGATAAATAAGCTGATGAAGCGATTGAATCTAACATTAACGGAAATATAATGAACGATAGTTTATCGCTGGAGAAAGAAATTACCCGAAGCATGTTTAACTTTATCGTAGTTCAGCCAGATTAAAGAGATTTTTATCGTTTCTCTTTAGCATGCCATAAAATTTTATTGATTTTTAGCGAGAAATTATTACAGTGACATAAATATGATACTATTGTAATATATATACAATTAATAATTAAATTCTAAATTTTATTATATATTATCGATTAAAAATCAAATAAGATAATTATTGTGATAGATCTATACATATATATATGTATGTGTGTATGTACACAATTATATATGTTCCAATTTATTTTATTCCTAATTGTGGATTTTAATGAAAAAATTAATTAACAATCTTAATACATTAACTATCAAAAGAAAAAATAAATATAAAGAATAAAATTTTAGATAGGAAATAATTCATGATTGTTCTCAAAATTAGTTTAATTTAATTATTTTTTTATCATTTTGAAATAATCTATTTATTATTTAATTAACCTATATATATATTTCTACTATCACTATATTTAATTATAAATAATTATACTGTTTATTTAAATAAATAATTATTTAAATAAATAAAACATTTATGTGTATAAGAATGTGATGATAAGAAGGAACTTGGAATTTTTGCTTATAATTAGCAAAAGTTCTTTTCAGCTTTATATCTGACAAATGCTTTGGTTAACGAATGACTTCAACAAGCTTTTTTTATCATTCCCTAGAATCGACATGTTTCCCTTTCATGCGCCATGTATTTCAGGAAGAGGATAAAAAGGTATAGATAAAATGACCAAATCACTTTCTTTGTAACAATATGTCGCCATGAAACTTGTACGAATTTCGCTGCCATTTATAAGGTGAAGTTGCTCCAAGAAGCTCGCGTGATCACGTGTCTTGTGGAAATTAAATGTAGCGACGGGGTAAATGAGCGACGAGTATCGTAATTTTCGTAGATTTGAATGGCCTTGATGTTTAACTTATTGTCGATGTTTTACGCAGTTCTGCGTTGCGGGGTATCTTATTTGGTAAACAATATTTATTTGACATTAATTCAATTTCGAACTATCACTAATTGTTAAACTTGATGAATGTCGGTATACAAATCTATGGATAAGTCACTTCTTTATAAAGGAAATTACTTAATATCCAGAGAGAGAGAGAGAGAGATTTTCAAGATAAATGTACACTGAAAGAAAAGATTGGTTGCTGTAACAATTTAGATAGTAAAATATGGCATAGCAAATTTTTAATTGCGTTGCCTATTCGCAATGTCAGTACATGATTTCGATAGACTAACGCAACTAAAAATTTGTTGCTGCAGCCGATTAAAAATGCTATGCCATATTTTAATATCGAAATTGTTACAGCAACCAATCTTTTCTTTTAGTGTAGATTTAAATTTTTCAGTTAATGGAGAAAACTACATTTGACGCTCTATAAATAAGAGTAATGTATAAATGAATAATAATAATTTTTAACAAATTTTACATTACACGCATGAATTATATTTCGATATAAATTGAGATTTATTCGCGCGGATTTAACATTGAGAGATTTTGGCAAATAAAAGCGTTGCTAAAAAACGTTTTTATGAAAGAAATTTTAATTAATATGAAAAAATGTACTCTTAAAATTTTACCAAATCAATTTTCTATATCTCGCAAAATCGTTTGAGTAACGTATAAAAACTGAATTGACGAATTGATGAGTTATTTCCATACACATATTTTTGTTTCAAAATTTTCCAGTACTTACTTCATTATTTTTCTTTTCATCGGACGTATTATATTTCGAGATTGTATTGAATTTGACCAGCCAGCTCTGTTTTAAAATAGAATTATTTGTCACGCAGTGAGTCAAGGAAAAATCAAAGGAAAATAGTCAATCTAGTGACAAGAAATTAGCAGATTTGTGAAAATTATGCTGCAAGTACGAATTTAGCAATAGATTTCCTATAGAAATCTGAAAGAAATAGATCAAGATGACTTCGAAAAGGAACAATAAAAAAAAATTGCGCGATATATTTTTATTAAGTAATTTTCGTGTTTTTAATCGTTAGCGATATACAGCTAACAGTTATATACTACAGGATTATATAGATTCTTTGCCAATTTTCGAGTTAATTTTTTTTCTTCTTCATTGAAGGCCATCACCTCATTGCTCTACATTAGCTTTTAACTTGCGGTATTATAAATGTCTCGGTAACTATAAGCACCAAATGAAACTTTATCATAATGAAGTCTAGCTTAAACTAATCGGAAGGTGAGCAATCTGTTTAATTAATTTTATATTAAAATTAACTGTATAATAATTAATTTTAACTATGTAATTTCATTTACATAATTAACAGCGGCTAAAACATATAAAAACATACGAAAGTTTTCTAAATCATCATTTCTTTATTAAATAAAAAATAAATAAGAACATTTTTACTTTTTAATCCAAAATTTGTTTCAGAAATGTTTACGAGTGTTATAATAAATATATGTAAATATTGCAAAACAAAACTAACTACGTAGGTTATATTTTCGTTCTGAAATGTAGAGTTCTTGGATTTCATGATAGATGAAGCGATATATTCTTGTCTGCTCTTTTGCCCTTCCGTATTTCTTTCTTACGAAATGTCGTCTGCCGAATTGTCAATTCGCTTATATACACAGTAGACAGATGATGAAAATGCTGTGGATCAAATATCGCGTACGTGATCTACCTACGAACGCCTAAGACAAGATATTAAAAGTTTGGTTTCACGAAGAATATCTCTCTTTGCGAGACGATCGCGACAATTATATTAATAGTATTCTGTCAGTTACATATAATTGGAAAAATTTTTGAAGAGACGCACGTAATCGAAACGTCAGAGAAGTTTTAGAAAGCGGTTTATTTTATGCTATCTATCTCTTTTTCCTCATTTTAAGAGAAAAAAATTCTGTGATTAATTATTTCCCTCGGATAATCTGGATGAATTCTTTCTTCATCATTTAAACCATTTTAAATTCATCTTGATCAATATATTATATATGCATTCATCTAAAGCATTTGACATCGAATTTCATTCAAGAATCATTGTAAAGATCATAAATAAATAAAATTGAACTGATTTACAAGATTTCTGTTTCCAAGCACCTAAATGGTGATTCTTATGTATTTTTAGCTAAAAAAAAATATAAAGTTAAAAAGTTCCGTTATTTATAGATTTTGGGAAATCAATAATATCAATTTTATTATTTTAAATTAATGATATCTATGGTATCTCGTAAATTTGCAAAGCAAACAACAAAGAATAATGATCAAAATCGAACAATAATGAATGTTATATATAAGAATAATAATTGAATTTATTACGAATTTCTTACGAGAGTTATAAAAATATGAAGGTACGTTTTGTTTTATTTATAAACTTTATCAGTAGAAAATACCAAATTGTAATAAAATAATAAGACGTCGCAAAGTTTTCTGCTTATTATCTTATTAATTTGATGTTTTTTATTAAATTAATGAAAACTAAATAGAGTCGAAACATATTTTTATAATTCTCGTAAAGAATAAATTTGATTATTACTCTTATATTTTACAACATTCATTACTGCTCGATTTTGACTGTTCCTTTTTATTATTTTAATCATTTAAAATTCTACATGAACAGTACATGAGGCTTTATATTATTACTATGTAATAATAGTAAATTTATATTATAAAATATAAATTTATTTTTATATATTGTATAAACTCTCTATAATTTTTAAAGTGAATTGTACTTTGAACAGTGAAATCTCACTTTTAATGATTAAAAATTGAGCCACTCTTTTTCCAAGACTAGCTCAATTTTCACTCTTTACTGAGATTTCACTCTAAAGAATTTGAAGAGAAAAGGAATATTTAAATTTCTTATAGCTGTACATTAAATACATTAGAAGAAGATTACGGATATCGACATACCACTTTATTTCTTGATTAATATTTCTTAAACAAAAGTTAAAAATAAAACTTTAGACACATAAATATAAAATTAAAAAGTGTCTTTCTCTATTATTACAGCAGTTTGTAATATATTTGTTTGCCAATTTTGCAATAATTAATTTTTTCATAAGATAAACAAAAGTGAACATCTAACAAAGTAGATTCCAAAATGCAGTAGGCAGTTAATGTCACATATTCCTATTCTTTTCTTTCACAAGAACCTGTACAAAATACTTACAATTGAATGCGCTTAAGATTTTTTTCTCTAAAATCTATTTATTTCTATATAAAACGTTTTTTATTCATATATGCATACTTTATGCTGTTGTGCAAAACGCAAACATCTAAGAGTCTTGAGAGTTTCTTTTTTTTTTTTAGAGTTTTCTCATAAATTTATGATTGCCTTTAGCTTCTATAGGGCTATTTAACACTATAACGTAAACGGAAGATGTTTACGGCAGTATTAAAACATAATTACCCCAAATTAGTATATCATACTTCATAGAGAAGAGGTAGAATGTGATAATGATGATAATATCGATTGATAAAAAAAAATCTCGTAGTAAAATTTTCCTCGCCATAGGGATCGCTGAAAGACACAATAATTCGTTAGAGGTAGCGAAGCATTGCATCCAATAAATAATACTTTCCCATTCTTGCCGAACGTTCCGTTCTTTCGATCTCGCAATATTAAAGATACATTAACTCGCTCGGTGGACCGGTAGTTTTTGTTCTGACTACGACGGGAGAAATATGACTCCGATCGCTTCTTTTCATTTTGAAAAAGCGAGCGTAAGGAGAGCAATAATAACTTGAACGCCAGTTGTTCAAGAAAGATTCATTGCTCTCTTGCATAAAGAACCTAACGAGCTTGAGATTTTTCTTCTTGGCCACGCTGACGTCGGCATTGAACTCTAATATTGTGGATTAACGTATATACAAAACGTATCCGTTACGATGATTTACGAGAAAAACGGTAAAATACATGTAATTTTGAAATTGTGTTAAATGTGCCGCAACATATAATTCTTAATATTCTGTTTATAATTTTGAAAGAAAAATCTTTTAGTGTTTACAATATAAAAATCTTTCAATAATTGTTATAATTAAATCTTTTTGAAGAAGTTATCTTTGCTATAGATAAGAAGAGATTTTATAATATTCTCAAAGAACTTTATTTCGCATGCAGTAGCTTGTACAGAAAAAGAAATTAAACATTATTTGTTACATTAATTACGCATCTTTATTTAACTCATTTTAGAAAGTATTTAGTTAACGTTGGAATTTAATGCATTTTGTATCTTCTAGAAAAAAAGAGAATTTTAAAATAATATTCTTTTTAAAAGAATTAATTTTCCATTGAGAAAATTAACGCACATTATCGATATTATATTTTGGAATAGAAATGAAAAGAATACGTACATGTAATTTTGGTAATAATATATTATATATTCGTATCGCTTTATGTAAATGGAGTTTAATATGAGATTAATAAAGATTGAGGCTTTTCTTTCTGGCTGCGCGTTAATGCTGCTATTGACCCGCTACTTCAGCATCATAAATAAAATTCAGTACGCTCGCGCGCGTACACTCTATTACAATTTACGATCAAGCGTGTAATGGAAGTTGCATTAACACAATTTTTACGTTATACCAATAGACAAATTGCGAAAGTTTCCTCTTTTCAGATCACCACAAGGAAAAATATAATGGTTTGTTTCTTTTCCTGCCGGTAATTTTCACGTTTCGCTGAAAATTTAAAGAACAAGAAAAATGAATAATCAGATTCTTTTCCTTTAATCTGTATTTTTAACCTTTAAATTATGAACTTACAAATTGCACTCGTCATTTATAATACGCTAAATTCTGCATGAAATGAAGGACTGTAATTTCTCCATCTAACAATTGTTTTTGTTTCAGATCGCTACAGGATTCCAGGATGACACACAGGACGAAGTATTCTCGGATACAGACATTGCACGAGAGGTAAGTACTGTCCTCTTTATAGAATATATATCGCGCGTTCTTTTTAAAAATCATTTATTATAAATGTTAGACTACAATACACATGTTATTATAGTCATTTAATGCTTGATCAAAGGATTAAGATGTGTATCGGTGCACTTGGAGAAAAATATTATGATGATAATAACTAAAAGTGAAACTGCATATTTTATCTACATATAAAATTACTATACATAATAAACTAATGTACACATATGGAATACTATTTTATAATTGTTAAATAATTATAATTATATTTTATAGTTGTTAAATAATTATAAAATTATTTAATGCGTGTACATATATATATATATAATTTCTACCATTTTTCTTTCTATTTATGAATATGCGAAAAATTACATACTACTTATTATTTATGCGTTCATATTTCGTGCTTAATATCTCAATAACGTTCTCGCTGACTGGCGTCTAGTAAAAAGTCTGAATATAAAATATGTCGAAAGACCTCTGGAAGTCGTTTGATACAATTTTGAATATTCGGTGTATCATATAGACTGCGAAATTCTTTTCTTTCTGAATAAATAAGAATCTCAGCGAAAAGAAACTGGAAGCGGGAGCAATTAAAGGAATCCGACATGTTGTGACCTACATAATCTCCCGCAGATCCGACAGGGGTTCCTTACTTGAGAACAGGTCACGAATAGTCGCAGTCGATCGATTTTTAATATAAATAGATGTGTAGCACACGGATACACGCGCGCGAATTCGCCTAATCTTTTCCGTCGTTCTCTTCCCGCGCCAGGTCTTCTTGTTTCTCTTCCTTGTTTCCTCTTATTTCGTATTTTTCGGCGACCATCTTCTTTCTTTCTCTCTTTTCGCCACTCCACTCTTTCGATACTACCAACCACTCTCCAACTATTCATCCTCTTTTGAATTCTTGTCTCTCTCGCAATTCTTCGCTCCATTTCTGTTTTAAGTTCCTTTCATCTGCCTTGCGCACGTACACACATCTCTTAAATCTTTTCTCTTCTTTCATACTTCTTTTGTACCGTCACCTACTGTTTTCCTTTTTTGTTCTACTTGCTTTACGGCTAAAGAAATTTATTTACCGAAACGAAAATTGCGATATTCGGCTCTCGATTACACTTTGCCTCCTAGCAATATTCGGTGATATAAACTGGAAATATGCGATCGTTGAAATTGCATCGCAGCGTCGTGTTATAACGATCCCCTACGGTCGCGTGGTCCTTTAACATTTCCCTTCGAGGCTTTGTGAATTTAAGATATGACTATGATAAGCAACCATTATACCTAACTAAAATCGCGCTCTGGTTTCGCTGAAGTTCAATGTATATAATTTTTCTAGTCTATAAAAAGTATTAACTTTCACAAGGGATATCACTATTGTTGGGTTTCTTTAAAATATATTATTAAACACACAAAAATTTAAGAGTCACGTATTTTTTTATATCTGCCTTTTTTGAAGTTTAAACCTTTCAACCTTTTATTCTACATTAAAAGAAAACATTAGAAGAAAAATAGTAAGTTATAAAAAGAAGTTTTAAAAAAAATTTTTATGATTTTTTATGATATTTTATGTACTTTGTAACTGTATTTAAATTTTCCAAAAGTAAGTCTAATATTTTTCAAAGTATCTCAAATTCTTCATTACTTTTTTTTTTAAATTATATTTATATCAATAAAAATTAAAAACAATTTCATGCCAATTTTATCCATATATGATAACGTTTTATTCCTCTCCTATATTTTCTAATACGTTTAATAATATATTTTAAATAGAATCAAATTGGTTTTGGATAGTTGTGACTAGTTTTATATTAATCTAGATTGCAAATATTTTACATATTAAATGATTCAAAAAGTAGACTGTTATCTCATAGAATTTTGACGAGCAAAAGATGAAGTAATGAAGATATATGCGACGAAATTGTGAACTCACCTCATCGTAGATAAAATTGTCGATCTCTTCCAACGGCCTGCCGTAGAGATTGTTCGGAAATGGTTCGAACTTGTTTGGCAATACCGCGCCATCCTCCACCGACATCTTTTTCTTCGGTTGAAAACCATATTCGCGCACTAATTGTACAGTCTTATTCTCCAATCTGCTCTCTTTCGTGAACGGCTTGACTGTTTGCTTGCCGCCCTTGCTGCTGGGAGTTCTCGCGCCGAATGACCTGTTTTCGATCTTAGATTCCTTGGTATCGAGAATGTCACTCGACGCTGTCTGCGGTGTCACGACATCCGCTTGGATCTCTGCGCTTCCGGAATCGCCGGTGCCGGAATCAGCAGAAGTGCCAGCGGTTCCGGCCAACGGTGGCCGCAGTCTCATGCTGTCCTGCGTCCTGGAACCAATTCTCTTCATTGGCGGAGATTCGCTCTTTTTGGATTCTGGTGAGGTTAACTTCTCCGTCCCTGACGGACTCGTAACTTCATCCGCTTTGTCGGTATCGGCGCGCGAATCTGACGACTTGGCATTCGTTTGCGGAAAAAGAGACTCCTTGTCTTCTTTTAACGACGGTGAACTCGGACGTTCATATGGCGAACTTGTATGTTCCTTGTCATCGACTTGGTAGACTCTCGTTGCAGTTTTGGGACAAATCTTCGATGCTCGCGAGCTCGGTTCCTCGTATTCGGTATACTTAGGTGGACTTAGACCCGCGTATGGCGGCGGTGATTGGTCCTCACTGAGTCCCGTCGACGAGATGACGCGACGCGAAGGTACTTCAGGACGCTTCGGGGCTTCCCTGAAATGGCGCTGCCCAACCGCCATCCTGAGATCTTCATCGGTAATCCGCACATCAATGGAACTTTCTCTAGGCGATGCACTAACGCTGGGTCGTAACGACTCTCTCCAGCCGATAGGAAACTCGGAAGATCCTCGAGCGGACCTTTCCGGTAAAGTCTGCCCAGGATGATCCTCCGGGCGTCTCGACCAACCCCTTTCCGTCGGGAGCGAGCCATGATGATCCTTCCGCACTAAAGTCTCCGATAATCTACTATCAGGTTCTCGATGTTTGACTGCGATGCCAGATCTTCTGGGTGGCTGAGGTGTTCTGGAAGTCGCTCCTCTGAAATGATCCTGACTGTCCAAGTCGCGGCTACTTCCTAGAATATTGAGACTCCTCTGGCTACCGCCGTCTCTAGGTCGGTCGTTCGGATTCCCAGTAGGTCCATAAATTCCCTCTTTGGCCAACTCATCCAATTCCTCTCTGCTCAAGTTCTTCACGTAGAGCCCGGCCACGCGGGGTCGGTTCGTAAAGCCATTGTCCTCCGAACCGCTGCTCGGAGGGCTGGGAGGACTTTTATACCCCTCGCTCCCGCCCCGCCGAGATGTCATTGGGACCTTTGCTCGATCATCCCTTTCGATCCTGTACTACTTTCGTCGACCTCATACTATCGCTAGATTACCTTGATACTTGATTACTGCAGATCGATATCCGCCACGCTGTTATCGATCGACCAACCAGTAGGATTTTGAAGCGTTAAGGATTACACGATATATCACCGCTTGTTTCCGTGTTGTCGATTTGTCTTCTCCTATCTCATCATTTATTTGAAGCCTTGATTACATCTGCGATTGCATCTAGGCTATTTCGGAATGCTGGTTGAACTTCTGCTGCAGTGACACCGAAAGCCCATGTGAAACACCTTTTTTCAAACTGTATTTCATTTTCGTCAATTAACACTCGCGAGATCTGCATTCAGAAATATTCTTTTGAATACAGAAATCGTGCTACTTTTTTACATCTTGAACCTCGCGAATTGAGGCCGAGAGTTCACAATACAAAAGGTAGCCTCGTAGATTCATATATCGATGCACTAGACTGCAAAATTGCATTAAGCGATGGTTTATGTTTTCGATATCTTAGGGCGACTTGCTAAGATTACAGATAAGTAGATAATATCCGATACACTTTATTATTGATGGCCAATAGCGGAAAATACTAGAGAGTATTCGCGTGTGATGGATGGTGACAGACTTTTCAGTTTCTCGCAATCTGCTACTTCCAGCACTTTAAAGTTTCTAGTGATCCCGCTTGTTGGAAACAACAACGCGTGTCACCTTGACAGATCACGATGATTTGCGACAGTAAAGCGCGTGCAAGGCACGATTCGATGATGCTGTTCAAGCCAAATGACAAGCCTCTCGAAATCACAGAAGGTTCGATCACTAAAAGTCTCTCAAGTTATACCGTCGCTCATGAGCCTACCCTGGCTGCATTGTCGAGAGCGGTTTACATATACTTGCGTGGTATACTCCTCGTGTCGTGTCGCGACTTTAAGAGGTCAAGGAGTCCGTGCCTGCACATAACTCATTTCGAATGTTGGCAGCTACCGAGTGTCATGGTACTACCTGCTATAAGTGATCGACCGGTCGCGTCTACCAGCCCTTGGAACTCCGTTTCGCCGACAGTCTGGGTGAATTTAATAAATATATGCGTGCGGTAGCGAGTGAAAGTCGACCACGTGAGCCCTCGCGACTCGCGCCGTCATCGATCATCAACCACGTCACTGTAGGCACGTAAACCGTCATGTAAATCGTACTGCAACGTGTGTCACACCAAGACGAGGACGTTCCCCAAGTCGATCGCAGTCCTCGATCGATAGTTTAATCAACGAACGGTTTGAAAGCATAGAAACGCGCAATCGCTCCTTATTCCTTGGTCATTCACAGACTTTCGGTTTGACTTCAGCTTTCGCGCGATGGTGAAATTTGGATAAGTGCACGTCGGAAACATACGAAGCGTCGTCGTCTGCCGGTCAATCACCTCGACCCTCTGAATGTTCGTTCCGGCGGGATCATGCGAAAAGGACCCCGAGGACGAATCGTCGGTGACTAAGCGGCCAGGACGCGATTAGCCAGGCTGTTCGTTTGAAGTATGCACTGGCGGGAGTAAAGATGGGGGGGAAAAGGCGCATCCGCCCACACACAATCGCGATTCTCGCGAAACAGCGTGGTCGGCTCGTATCAGCGTACCACTATCATCACCAGCACCCACCACCACGAGGCGTTGAGATTGACGGCGAGACCAAACACGGTTGACTCCGCGGTATCTCCCACGGTCAGCACTCACTCGTCATCCGTCATCCGGCGAGGTACGGCAATCGTCGCGTCGCGAATAGTACAGTCGGGCGAGGGATACGACGACAGCGAAAACGAAGAGAAAAGCCGGAAGCGAGAAAGAGGAACAGCCCGCGGTAAAAAGAGAAGACGAGAGTTAGAGAGTTAGAGAGAAAAAGGAAGGATTAAGCGGGAGAAAGATAGAGGGACAGAGACAGAAGGAAAGAGAGAGAGAGAGAGAGAGAAAGAAAAAGAGAGAGAGAGAAAAAGAGAGAGCCGTGGTGCACCCTCGTCGTATAGTTCGGTAAATTCTGCTCGAGCGGGGGTGCAAAATCACGGGCGTCTCTTCCGAGAGCTGTGGCGGCACTGTCGGCACCGAACCCCCATCGGTACCGTGCGCGCGCGCGCGTATCGAACCACCCCGAGCCGCACGGAGAACGCCGTCGGCCGCGCGGAATCTTCGTTGGCGTAGCCGCGTTATATACGTATACACATAACGGTGGGATCTCGAGGCACACACGCGAGGATCGCGGTGAGAGGTCGGTGGTGGTGGTGGCGAGGGCCGGTCGCGGAAATGCTGATGGTGTTAGTGATCGCTGTTGTTGGTTATGACAGTTTGATGGTGGTGGTGGTGGTGGTGATGGTGGTGGTGGTGGCGGCGGCGGCGACGGCGGCGGCGATAGTCGTGGGGGGTACCACGTACCTGCACGAACATCCACCGCTGCCACTGACGCTAACCCCCACTCATGGCATCCACAACGAGCGCAACCTCCTCCTCTCGTGCAAGTGATGGCGGTGAAGGTGGTGGTGGTGGCGGTGGCGGTGGCGGAGGTCGTGGTGAGCAGGATACGGCAAACAGGCGGATCGACAGCGGGCGAACGGTACCCCGTTCCGCAGGACACGCGCGGTAATTAATTCGCCAATCGACACCAGATTCCGCCGGACGAGAGTCCGGAGGAGAGTTAATACGCGAAACGGTGAAACCGGCTCTCTCCCTTCCGCGGTCGACGTATAATTCTCATCCTTACGCGATTATCGTTCTTACGATTACAGGGAAATTCGCGATAACGGCGAACGCTATTTGGGAATAATGGATTTCCATTAACAAAATCGATTTAGCTGAAGGCTGCAATCGAAGGCTTGCCGATGATTAAGTTTAAACGGCTTTCTTATCTCAGAGCTAATAAAGGCAAATCGTGGACACGGATTCTTTGCGGCGTTACATGATACTGAGAGATACCAAGATTTTTTTAATAACCGATAAATTTTTCTTTTATCTTCTTACTAATTATAAAGGCTGTTACTTTGAATGAGCAATTTGTCGACGCAACTTTCTTTTGACGTAAATTTAAACAGAGTTTTTATTATGTACACCGGTAATGATAAACCTTCTTTGTACGATGTTGCCTAGAAACGATTTCGTGTCTGATTAATGAATATGAAAATTGAGAATTAAGATGAAAATTTCAATCAATCTGAAACTTTTGCTTGCGGAAATTTAAGCTACAATTATAATCTTATTGTAAGTTGTGCATTAAGTAAATCGAAGAACGTTACTTTTTCAACTTTCCATAATAATCATAATAAATTCTCAAATAAAGTAGAAATCAGCAACTGTGATTCCAAGCGACAGTTTTATGCTGACAGAAAGTTAAATACAAGTATAATTAAGTATAATGAAACAGTAGATACATTAGTGAACTAAAGAAACGTATCGTTATGCCGCAATATAATAGCGTCATTAATTTGATAGATTTTTGTGCAATCTGTCACATTTTAAAACGTGAAAATTCTATAAACAGTAATAATTAAAAACAGAAATATTAAAGAAATAGCGAAACTTGATAAATAAAAAAGTTCCTTAACAGAAATTTAAGAAGACATACATCAAACTAATAAATAAAATTAAAACATTAAAAGATTTTTATTATTTTTATTGTATTATATTTTATCGTATTATCAGAAGTCCATTATTTATTTTAAATTATTATTTTTATTAAATTTTTATTAATTAAGGTGTAAATAAATAGTAAAATCTTATTTAGTGTTATTAATTAATTGATTATATAATTAATTAATACTTAATTGTTAATTATACATTCAAAATTTTAGAGTAATAAATTGTAATAAATTTATGTTCAAATTCTTTTGAAAATATACTCCCCTATCTATTTCGATATTTTAATGATAACTCAATAGTTGATGTTGTAAGTACCAAATTATTTGTTATTAATCCCACGAGAAATACAAAGTCTCTGCCAATAGGTTCTCTTCCAATGTTTTGTTAACCAAATCAGGTTACTTCCCTTCTTATTAAATTATTCCTTTTTTCTACTAAATTAAAATGGAAATAATTAGTCCGCGATATTAAGTGATATCCGAGGAATATTAATATGCCAATTAAATTTAAACGATGAAATATAACCTATGGCAGGCAGAATTTTAAGCGCGCCGATAATATATAAGATATGCTGTTTTGCACCAACTTCCATCTGCTCCCTGAAGCTAAACATGAATTTTCCTAACCGGATTCTCGATATCCAACTATATATAATTCAGAGCGGAAAATCCATGTCGCATATTTCATCATTGTGACATTTGTAACACATTAGTTTTGTCATTTACATTTCGAATAATATTATGATTTTGAGGTCGCTCTCGATCCTAATTTATAGTAATTTATAGTAACGATGATCAATTAGACAGATGATTAAAATGCATCCTTTTTGCGATTCATGAATGTATGGTTTTGGATGTATATATATATATATCTCAAACTGCACCACACGAATTCCAGAACTTATTGGGATAATACTCTCAGAAAGTATCCGGACGTACATTCCCACGAGTATAAGGTAAAGGTACTTTCGCAAGCGATCTTGCAATAAGTTTCCCTTCCAGCTTCCAGCTCAAGAGCTAGGTAGGGTAATTGAAATTGTGTCGAGTAAATGTAATTTTTTATATGTTTATTGTGTGAAAATTTTATTGAATGAAAGCTTTTTTAGATTGTTTAAAATAATTAATAGTTATACTCGTAAAATGATTTGCAATTATTGCGACGTCGAAGTGTCGTCACACTTGATTTTCTATTTCTTAGAAAAATAATATATAAAGAAGATAACGCATAATAAGGAAGTAATTTGCAATCATTACAAACTCCTGCAATCAAATGCAGCTGTTGCACTGCAAGCAATTAGTACACGATCATTTTCATGATACGTCACATTCATTTGTGTACAATTTTCTCTCTAAATATCTTCTAAATCCTATCCGAGCTGTTTCGAAATGTCAGTTTATCTTTGCTTTAATTTGCAAAAAAGTAAATACAATTTTTATGAAGTATAAAGTACACTAATATAATTATAAGAAACGTGGTTTTTTTATCATAAAATTAAAAAAAAGACGAGCTTATAACCATAACAAGTTGTTTTTTGTGACATTAATATGTAATCAAGTTTATAAATGATTTAGACGTTTCGGCCATAATTTGGCCATCTTCAGTAAATTTATAAATCTCTGTAGAAACGCAGAATTTACATAAATTTTACATTCAATTTTAACGGTCCTAAATATAATTATAATCAACGTTTTCTTTTTTCTTGTACGAGTACATCATAAATCATAGTTGCTAAACCAATTAACATATTGCACATTAAGTAGAACAAGAATTGCCAGCCTTCTGTTTTACAGACAAATCGATGAGTCTTTGCATTGCATTGCTTAAGCAATTTCTTCATGCAGATGGAAACTCGTGACATTGTATATTATTATTTCCAAATATTGACACAATTTGTAAGCAAAAATTGTGGAAGCATATTTCTTCAATCAAATTAACATTTAGAATATGTTAAATCAATACACATATACATTTACATCTTCTATTCATTTATCCTAGAATTCATAATTTGATAAGGTTGCAAACTTGATCGAGAAATAATAAACAAATCATTGAAAGAAACATCCATTTCAGCTATATCTTAAAAATGTGCACAGTAAGCTAAAATTACTAAAATGTACATATTTCTTTTTATTCGCCGATCTGTCCTTAATTAATAGCTCTTTTATTATGACAAAACTCGATATCTATCTTTGCCATATTATTAACCCATTCTCGCCCCGAAACGAAGAATAGACTATAGATGTTTTTTTATTTATTAGTTTTGAAGTTCCAATATATACACATTTGTGAACGTTTATCTTTGATGATCAGTAATTTATTAGTATCTAGATCTATATAAGGTTTGTATTTGCTAAATGTATTTCTAGTTTTCATGCTGGCCTTTTATCATTAATTCCTATTCATATACGATCGATTGCAAGTTCGACTTTTCATCATTTCTGTTTGCGTCATGTTTCACACAATACTTTATTTAAATTATCACGAAAGAAGTTTTTACTGCGCGCGCTGAAAAGATTCCGTGCAGTCGACGTATTCAATACCCTAATTACATTGTTTGACAAAAAAAGTCAAAACGAGACTAGTGATTTCCCATAATTTTTTTGGACAAAAAATATAAGAATAATCCTTTTATAATTTTAATTACAAATTTCTCTAAATTGTTACATGATGGGATAATTTGAAGACAGATACGTATTTAACAGCCAAAGAACTAAAAAAATGACTAATTTTGTTCTGGAGTTATGAAAATGTCACTTTTTATCATTCAGCATTATGTGTTTCACTATTGTGTATCAGATTAATAAATTAATTTTCTTTTTATAACACCTTATTTGTTCGTTGTTGGCTTCATTTTTTACATATTGTTCACAATTTACATTTTAAAACTACATTATTTTTATTAGTTACTCACTTATTCATGACTTATATTATTTTAATATTAAAAATTGTTAAATCAGTTGAATAAAATATTCAAATAATGTAATCATATTAAATTATATACCGTAAAAAATTACCGTAAAAATTAACCATCATATACCATAAAAAAATTAAAAATTCAACGCAAAATTTTAATTAAGGATCCATTTTTATACAAATACAAAATATTTTTACTGTATATAACTCTATGTATAGCATTTCTATTCTTAAGATTAGAATTATTGCGGAACGCAAATATATTTTTTCTTACGCTTTTGTTGGGAAGGAGCGGACAAGTCATTAGTGTGCGAGATGTAATTCGAGAAAATCTCTGTGCTTTGTCGTGATACTAGAAGATTACATGTAACAGCTGTGCGCCCCTGAATATGCATCTTGACGCATGGTTTGAACAAAACCTTGTCCCAAGGCATGATGCTTCGTAATATTTCTTGTAAGATATAAGCTACTGATGTAAGATATGACACGACAATACATCGTTTTCGTGACATGTGTGACCAGCATTGTTTACAATTTTCTATTCGTGCAAGAATGTAATTGCAACAATGAATTGTGAAATCTGGTCCTTGATTTAATATTCAGAGGAATTTAGATCGAGGACAAAATATTATTCCGTGTTTACAAGACGATTTTCATGGATTAAACGCGATATAAATGTATAAATTCTATTTCTTTTAATTTATTATAATAGAATATAATATATTAATTGATTTTATAACATGTCTACACGTAACTTAAATGTATTACACGATAATCACAGGTAGAATTTTTTATAAAAATGGAAGTATCGAAGTTCTATATTGAAACGAAAACTTGTATTATATTTTTAAAAAGACGAAAGACGTATAATATGTTGCGAAAAAAATATATTTCACACCCCATTGATTAGCAAGGAAAGAAATCTTCAAAATATTCTTTATGTCAAATAAGACATTTACTGGAAAATTATGGATATATAAAAGAGCTCTGACAAATCGCACACTATTTTCTCAATAAATATATTACGAGACGATCGAAGCATTTTTATAACAACAATAAAAAGCTTGTCGTTAAAGAGATGGAAAGACGGATATGCCGGATATTGCTTTTCACATCATTCTTACGTGTCCAACCGTCCTTACAGCATGTGATTACAACTTCTCTTTCATCCACCTCTCGCGCGTCCTCCCGCGCCATAATAGTCTTCGGAGACAGTGGAAAGGGACGACGAAACTTCACAATGTGGAACGTCATCAGCGGGACTTATGAAGGATAAGTTGTTCAAACCTCCGGAAACTGAGTCCTACTTAGGATTTATAGCACTGCAAACTTCTCATCTCTCAGCAAGTGCTGATGGCTGCTCATTTATTTATGTCTTCATAAAGGATTTTGTATTCTTTCCAGTGGTAGCGCGGTGACTATGTTACGCGCAGAATTATTAATGTTATATCCTTTTTTATTATGATTATTGTATGAAAGCATACACGCGTATGCATGATTAATATTATTATTAATCGATGCGTATTTTTGATGAGTAATATAAATATTTCTTGTTAAAAAAAACTGAATTTGTCTTGCTATAAAAATTTATCTGAACGTCGTTTCTTGCTGCAGTTTTTAAAATTTGAATATTAAACTTGATAACGAAGTTTCCAGGCAAGATTCTATTGATGTAAAGACTGGAATTAAAACATTGAAATCAGAATTATGTTAAAATAAAATCGGAACTTTATTTAAATAAGATTTTAATATGCGCGAAATACGTAATTATTGTGTTTAATAAAAGGATACAAAAGGAATACAGCGCAATGAGATTTTTGTTAAAGAAATATTTACTTTGATCTAGTCGAGAAATTTCTAGGTAAATTTTGCATGTGCAATTTTTCAACTCGCTGCATAGCTCTTAAGAAGATTGTGATTTGCTTCGTTTCACAATTGTAATAACGGAGAGGGATAGAAATACAGAAACGACCCTGGGAAAAATTTCTGGTTGAAGATGAACAAACCAGTAGATTTTGATCATACGGAAAGAACGATTTTGCTAAAGTATCTAAACATTTAATTTTCAGATACAAATCTGAAAATAAAATTTATTAGATCATCAAAATAATTACCTATACTGGTTGTTAGAATGTTAAAGTATTTTTGTAGTATTGTTCATTATGTTTGAATTCTACTAATTCTAATAATTTTAGTCTAATAAATTATTTTCAGATTTGTATCTAAATTAAATTGCTACATACTTTAGTAAAATCGTTTTTTCCGTATATCAATCAAAATTCTAGTTGAGATAATCAGATTATGATAATCCAATTGAGATAATCAGATAACTAGAATTCTGATTGATATGATTAGGATCTCCTGATTCATTCATTTTTCAATCAGAAATTTTTCTCAATAAATGATTTGCATCAAATAAGGCGGTATAATGATGTTAAAGTTGATATTAAGGTAAAGCACACGCTACTGCGAAAAGTAAATCCCGTCACAAACAGATTTCTCTATTGTAAACACTTCCGAAGAATGCACGCGGGGAATAGGACTCCTTTTACTCACTTACCTCATTATACTTGGTACCTAACTTAAATCAAATAGTAATCCCCTATTGTGGAACTTAACGTAATATCTCTACCGGTGACCGAATTGTCTTTATACCACTTGTTATACCCTGCTGCAACAAGTAGCGGCAGTAGACAAGTGGATTTAATAAAAATCGATGAGAATTTATTTGTGGCGATTTAATTTATAAAAATTAGGAATTTTTTTAACAATTATCAGAAATAAAAAAACGTAAGTTTATAAAGTTTAAATTAATTAGTTTAGAAAAAATCAATTGACAAATTTATATTAAATTTAACACATCTCACGTGTTCTAAACAGTCACGTGTTCTAAACAGTCCATCCAAATTTTCGTATTAATGTTACATGAGATAAATTTGAATGTTAGAAAGTGATACAAACATTATGTAAAAATTAACACAAGAATGTAATATTTTGATATAATTTGGAAGTAAATTGTGGAAGCATATTTGTTCAAGTCAACATTTCTACAATTTTAAATTAACACGTATATTTATTTTTTATCTTAGAATTTATACTTTTAAAATATATGATCTTTGTGTTATTTGTTTACTTATAAATTTGCTATTTTAATATTAATAAATATTAAATATTAATTTAACACAAAATATTAAAAAATAATAATTACGTTGTATATTAAAACATATAAAAAATAAGAGCATAAAAAACCACAGCACAAGTTATAGTTTGTGATATTTAATTATTATTACATTAATTAAAACATTAAACGTTTCGGCCACAATCTGGCCATCTTCAGTAATTCAATAATATTCTTAAAACGCAGAGTTACATATAGTTGAGAGTTACATTAAATTCAACAGTCGAGAGTTGTAATTAAATAAACATGTTCTTTTATATGTGAAGATGCTTCATACAGTAATGTTACAACGCCAGTTGTCATATCAAGAAAAGTGCAGAACAAGAATTTCCAGATTTTGTTTTACAGCAAAAAAACCAAACGATGAGTATTTCTTTTACAGAATTAGAATTTTGTCGTGACATTATGTGTTGTTATTACGTTGTATATGTTAAATTAACACTCAGATAAACATTTAATTTTAGTAAGGACCGATTTAACACAAGTACAAAATGTTTTTTTATTGTGAACAAACAAATCGGAATAGTTGAGCTCTTAAAATAAGTTCTGGAATTCAATTAAGCATATATAAGTTAAATCGAAACTTGCATATAAAATAATATAAATGAATAATAAAATTAATAACTGTTTTGAAGCATTGTCTTTGCAAATTCCAAGAGATGCAAATATTTGACTTCTGTTACCGTGACTCGATAAGAAAGGTAAATGCTATTGAATAACGTGAAACGAATTTATTGCATTATCATATGTTGTATTGTTAATTGACAATATCAAGGAAAGATAGAAAGCAGGTACAACATTTTCTATGCACGATTTGCGATTGGCACGAAAAAGAAAATATAACATTCTTTTCTCTGTCTTTTCTTATTTCTTAACGTATTTGTATTTCTCATGACAAACGTGTAGCGCGTGACATCCAGTGAATGGAATTCACTTTAACTTGGATGTTAGTTTGTCGGTAACATTGTTTGCGACATAAAAAAATTTGTTAATTTAATGAAGAAATAACTTAATATTAATTATGGCACGTAATTATAAAACGCTTGAAATATTTTTCCAGAATAAGATTATCCAACGTATAAAATATAAAAAATTTTTTTCAAAATAGTATAATTACGTAGAATTTTGGGGACTCCTGAAATTTATATAAAAATTCTGCAAAATTGAAGAATTCTAAGAAAAATTTTCACCAGGATAATAACATTTTATAAATAATTCTTGATTAACTATATTGAAATGATTATGAAATTAAATTTCCATAAAAAGACATTTGTATTTCATTTTTTACAATTTTAATCTTTCAAGTATATTCATATGAAAGTGTTGCACAGATATATTCTACTTATAATACATATCAGTAGCTATGTACAACATCTGAAACATCTCGTTCATCGTACAATAATTACACAAAAAGTGGAATTAATATTCGCTTATGATAAATATATTCTTATAAAAAGGAAAAAAAACATCTCTCTCTTTCTTATTCTCTCTTTTTCTTTCCTTCATCTGTTTAGAACTTCAGCGTTTCGACCTTTGCCGACTAATTTCGCTGCAAAAGTGCGACAAGATGATAATACCGCAAGATGTCGGTATTTTCAGGCCGGTTCGACTTCACATTTCGTTTTCGATTTTTGCTTTCGTTTGAGCTTGCTCTGTATCTCCTGCAATGTCTTGCCCTTCGTCTCCGGCACTACGAAGTACGAGAAAACCGCGGACGCGGCAGTGAAGCATGAGAATGTCCAGAAGGTCACGGCCTGGCCCATCCTGTACTCCATGATCGGGAACAGCTTGGTGATAGCGAATACTAGGCTCCAATGCACTACTATAGACATGCTGCTGGCAACACCCTTGGTTTCCGGCGGAAATATCTCGCTTATTATCGTGAATGGCACGGACCCATAACCGATCGAGAAGACAATGTTGAAGAAAGCGAGACTAGTCAGTGGCAGCCAGCCAAAAGTACTCATATCATTTCCTCCATCCTTGAGCTTAAAGTAGTAACCCAAAACGCTCAGACAAATGGTCATCATTGTGCCGGATATTATCAGCAACGGTTTTCGACCAAATCTGAAGAAAGAAGAGATAAAATCTATTTACAATCATATTGCTACTACATTTAATTATAAGATATTTGGAAAAATTCATGAGATGTTTTTATTTTTTTCTTAAATTCGAAGTTTAGAATTGAATAAAATATCTCGATATCTACTTCACGTAATGTAAGAAGAAGAAGAAGAAAAGAAGAAAATAAGATGGAAGATAGATGAGCCCATTGGCTAAAATGATTATTTTCAGCTAAATTTTTTGTGAGAACAAAAACTTGTATAATTTTTTTCGTTTAAGCTATCAATAAGACAAAAAATCTTTCCTTTTTTTAATTAAAAAATTTATTGTTTTAATTAATGAAACAGTGTATAATATGTATATGGCATGAGAAATATAATTTCTATATATTTATTAAAATAGAATGCTCGATCAAAAGAGCCTAAGGAATCCAAGGATTTTAACATCTTTTTCATGTAATTTGAAGATTGCTACATTGATTCGAGAATTTAAAGAAATTCACGAAAGTTCTAAACTGATTTTCGAATGGATCATATCTTACCTGTCGATTACGATAGCGACGAATATCGTCATTATGACTTCAGTGAATCCGATAATGATAGTCGCTAAGAAGGGGTCGATCGTACTGTTCGCCTCCTGGAAGATATTGACCGTATAGAATAGAACCGCGTCTATGCCGCATAGTTGCTGGAAGAACATGAGTCCCACACAGGTGACAGCAGCCTTACGTCCGGCTTTGGTCCCAACGAGATCTTTGAAGCCGCCAGACAAGTTCTCCATCCTGTTAACGTCGTCTTCAAGAACAGCTATCTCTTCCGTGGCGTTGTAATGCGGTCCCCGTAAGATCGTTAGCACCTTGATGGCCTGGATCTTACGATTCTTCTGTACCAACCACATTGGCGATTCCGGCATAAAGGGCACGCCCAAGACGAAGGGCACCAGAATGGCGCAACAGGCAAGATTAAAGATTGCATAGGAGCAATATGCGCCCGCCACGTATGAAAACATGATTCCCAAGGAAAAGAACAAGGGAAATAAAGCACCTAAGGCACCACGAATCGATGGCTGGGCGATTTCGCCGACGTAGACTGGTACGAGGACACAGGCCGCCCCGGCACCGATCCCACCGATGAACCGGGCGATATATATACTGTTGATGTTCCTAATCGTGAACAGGGTAAGCCAGCATATAGCAAATGGCACAGCTGTTAAAAAGATGGCCCATTTCCGACCGATTCGATCAGCGATTTTACCAGTTGGCATGGCACCCACGATAGCACCTAGCGCCAATAAGGATGTTATCCACGAGATCTGATCCTTGGATAGTTCCGGAAGGAAGGATTCCGCTGATGTGAGATATGGCAGGATCGGCGACGTCCAACCAAGCGTTATGCCGGCCTGCATACCACCTAGCGCGGCTGCACATTAACAGCATGTTTTCATCGTTGGAAGAAAGATGTTTTTTTGATTTAAGAGAATTATTGTTCTCAGTTCACGTGAGATTTTTGTCAATTAAAAGAAAGATGACGTCGAAAATTGTTAATTTAAATTATTCAAGATCAAAATAATACTAAAAAACGTTTTTAAAAAATATCTCATTTCGATTATTTATATTTAAATTAACAAATCTATATTTTATTCATTAAAGCGAAGCGTGTGGAACACATGCTAAATAATTTAATTAATTGAAAAAAAAAAAATATATATATATATATTATATATATATATATATTTTTTTTTTAAATATATATATATTTTGGACCTCCATAGTACAGATCTCTAAAGGATATCATAAAGGTATTTAGAAGACATCCGTATTTTTAAACGTCTTAAGGATGCATTTGTATATTTCTCGAATAAAGTAGGATATTACATAATGATAATGGAAGAATAATGCACAGAAGTTTCATCAAACAAAAACGAGCGATAAATCTCTTGTTTATTCATTTATCAAATTCTATAGGAATAAGATAACCACTTGAGGATCATACACAAGTGATAAACATTGTAGCTACGAATAAGTTGCTAATCAATTGTAGGCAAGTCTGTAGGAAGTCGACCATTTTAGATAACATCGATATCACCGTGAGACAACCTGTCGACTACATTACACATATATATATAAAATGCAATATGAGAGAAGATTTGATTTTGTGACTGATCTTATTATTAGTTAAATGATTGAGTTTCTTCGAATATTTATAAGGCGAGGCTAGTATTTATATTCTCCGCATTTTTAATTTTACAACATTTTATAAAAAGTGTAACACTTAAAATTTCATTCAATTTTAACTTACTTTAGTTGTTATCGCGTTCTTTTTACTTATCGGTACGAATACAGTGATATGATAGATATGTGTACCTATAATCAGGTTTGGGTAAGTTAATGTTCTTTTTAAACTAAATTAAGTTGAAGTTAATGAGTTATAAAATTAATAAAATTAAATTAAAAGTTGAAGGAACAAAAAATTAACTTAATAAAAGTTAAGATTAAGTTAAAAATTAATGCATTTAAAATTAACTAAGTTAAGTTGAAAGTTATTGACTTTTAACTTTTTTTTAACTAATTACTACCCTGATTTATATATATCTAAATTTATACACATATATATGTATAAATGTACACATATAATGTATAAATTTTGAACTGATAAAGACTTCAAGAAGTTAAAACATATCGAATGGAAATATGAAACAAAATATATTATAATTATTTTCTAACATCTTTTTTTGCTCAGTTATTCGGTGACTTAAATATTGTATTTCATCGCTATGCAATGTAACAAGCCTTATTTTTATTTTGTTTATTATAACTTCCCAACTAAATAACTTTACAAAATTTGACCACTTAAAATTCGTTGTCAGTTTATCAGATTTCTGATAAGGAAATCATATTAGCTTATACACAATGTTAACTCTTAATATAGCATATTGCATTGAGAATCTCTCTTTAATCACACTATGATATCCAAAACATTATAATATCCAATGATTAATATTAGATATAAAATCATATTTTATATAATAAAAGCTAACGCAAAATGAATTACATTTAGTTTTGAGATTAAACAGATGTTACAATTTTAATCAAATATAACGTGAATCATAAATTAGCGTTATTATTAATTACATTGAATTCCGCATATATTCCATAATAAAAATTTAATGAATTATACACCGTTAGTATGATAAAGCAACCTCTCTTTCGTCTAATTTTTATTCTAAGTAAGATATTGATTAATATTTCTCTCTCTCTTGCATGTAATATTTATTTACTCTATAAAGATTTCGAGTTTTAGTAATTGATTTTGACGCACCATAATGATTTCTCTTTTAATAAAGCACTAATTTGACGAAATGAATTTTATTACGAGTATAATAGAGTATAATCTATATTACTTATAAAAAGACAGACTTACTTTTCCTTTCTTCAACAGAGACAGCTTTATCATCATTAGCTCACAATAGAGTTTATATTCATAATTCAAAGTATTTAACTCGAGCTTTATTTATCGCAGTCCATCTCTTTTAATTTAAGGAATATGAAGGGGATGTCAATTAAGACATGTTATAAACGTAATATTGAATAATAATTAAAATGCCAAGAATACGTGATTATGTTAACATGTCAAAGAAATACGTGTCAATATGTATCTTTACAGAAATTTAATTTAATACTGACTAACTAATATTGAAAAATAGTGATTAATTATTTTGAGTATTAAAAGTACTTTTGTCCAGTGTTTAATAAATAATTAGTCACTATTAAATTTCTGTAAGTATTAAATCGTCAAGTAGATATTAAATTTCTGTAAGGATATTAAAAATATGTATCGATATTGAGTTAAGGATTGTACTATGTAGATTTTTCCATATGCAAATCAACATTTGCTTTTCCTTACTCACCGCACAAAGTGACTAAAAACTGAAAGCGTTTTTCTGCCTTGACAGAGTCTGAATTATTCGCTTCTTGTGACACGTGAGGTTCTTCTCTGTCTTCCGATAAGGACACCAGAAGAGATTTTGAAATTGCATCATTGATCGGTGTCGTCGTATTGATGTCCATCGTCAGGAGGAAACGGAATTGGTTGATGAAAACAAAGAGAAAAGGAACGATCGCGAAGACCTCAATTTCTCATGTTTATCACAAATATAATAATAAACTGTCGCGAAATAAATAAAGACAAGAATCACGTTCTATACTGTGTCTCATCCGTTCTTTGGCCCGCTCATTACATCGATGCGCGTGTATATATCGCTTCATCAATTTATATTATCTCGAACAAACGCTTATCACTTCATCGTTCCCAGAAAAACGCTCGATACCTCCCGCGTATCATTCACGATTGTTAAGGATGCCGCCAACGACATATATAGACCAAACATTCTGTCCGTAGCTGGAAGCCGGAAATTAATAGTTTATGTGGTCTTTAGGACCCATGATGTCTCTTTCTATTTTAATGAGAGCAGTGCGATAGAGTGAAATAGCACGAGTCCTAAAACGCCACATAAACTATCAATTTCCGGCTTCAACCCCCACCACTGAAAAACATGAGAATGCTTGGTCTATGTATATGTCGTTGGATGCCGCAGATACTTTATCTGCCACGTGAAAGATGACATGACTTAAAATCGACATGGCTTAAGAATAAGAATCTGTCAATCTTAGTTGAATCTGTAATGCTGAGCTTTTGTTTTTTTCCGCAATCTGTGTTTATAATACACACACGCGCGCGCGTGCGCGCGCCACTTAACGTAGTTATTCTAGCAAACATATTTATCTCAAGTAGCAGTTATCTTCTATATGAATTTTATGGCTCCGTTATTTAGTTTTAATTGGAGTAATGATAAAAAATCGAAGTAATAATTTTACAGATTTGAAGATGCTAATAGCATTAAAATTAAATTATTAGCATTAAACATTTAATTTAATTTGTGGGGAGGGGTGGAATATTATTTTATTTGATTGTGTTGCAAGTCCGAAAGTAATCGAAGCCCAATGAATGCACTCACAATTAATATATATTGATTATATATTGATTATTAAATAATGTAATTTTTATAACTAATATTTTACTTTCAAATTATAAAAAAATAACGAATGGTTACTTTCTGTAACGCGTTACTTTTTAAAATTATAATATAACTAAAAATTTAGTAACGAATTTTATTTAAATACTTTTTACAAAAACGATAAGAATAATGCGAAGATCATTGCAATCGTTTAAGTATGAAAAGAGTTAATGTACAGGTTTTTAGTCCTTAAAATCATTTTTCTCGAAAGTAAAGCATTGCATAAAAAAGATTTTGGATTTTTTCGTAAAAATCATCTTTTTTTCAATTATATACCATTTTTAGAAATATATACATTAATAAAAAAATCACGCTAGCAATATTTAAGTTAAAAATTTCTCTTTAACATGTTGTGATCTTGAGAAAATATTTGCGAATAGAAGTGAAATTAGAGACATTCCTTACTCGCGAGAGATGAAAAGAGAAATATGTGAGTGAAGAACTAATCGCACTTGTGTTTAGAAAGTCACTATTTAAGAATTTAAAGAATTTCTTCTGTACTTCTTCTGCTAGTTGTTAAGATATTAGCAACTTGAAATTTATGAGAGAGAATATTTCGTGCTTTCCGAATTGTATTAAATTTTTACCTCTGCTGTGGTACATTAACTAAAGTATAATACAATTTTTACGTAATATTGTATATGGCGTAGAATTGAGTTTTAAGAAAGCAATAGAAATGCAAAAAATATGCCATTTATGAAAAATTTAGAAGTTTAATTTCACTATTTTTTTCTAAATGCAAATAAATATATTCTGTAGTGCATTATTTTTTAAAACGGCCATTTATTTTGCAAAATTTTTATCTTTATATTTGTATATGTTTATCTTTATAATTGACGTGTACGAAATGTGTTCATTATTTATTATTTTGCAAATTTAGCGCGTCAAACGAATATTTATTACTCATGCGAAGTACAATCGGACGAAAGCTAAATATGAAGACGCACACGTATTAGGAATCATAACGCGACAGTCCGTTTTCGTAAGACAAAGCTTTGCTAAAGAGGACGAAGATGTATATATAAAAGAGTATTAAGCATGTTTTTAAGATACATATTCGCTTTGTCTTTAAATCAAAATTACAAAAATATTTGTTGTCTTAATATTAATATTTTAAAATTTTATATATACATATTTACATTTATATTCGAAAATATTTCCAAGTTCAAAACCGAGTTAGTAGTAAAAAAAACAATGTTATTTATAAGAAGACAACCTATATAGATAATATTAGGTGTTGGAATTAATTCGTAGCGTTTTTTAATGAAAGAATGTTATTTATTTCACATGAGCATTAAAAAATACATTAATGAAAGTACTTCCCATCACTTGTAAAACGCTACGAATTAATTCCAACACCTAATAAATATTTGCGTTTGTTATTACAATAATAAATCGTCTATCTAATAAAATAAATAAAATTCATTTTGTAAAGTATTTTTAATTTCATTTAGTGTAATGATATTAAGTTTCGTATATATATTCTTCTTTTATCAATAGATAGCAAGTTGATAGTGCTTAATATATCTAAAAGAAAATTCAGGTAAGCGTAAATGTGTATACAAAAAAAATAAGTCTCTGCATATGCCAACTTGTAATAACAAATGTGTCAATATCTACTTCTGATGGGCGTTGTCGACGATGAGATATCGCATCATTATCTTATTTCATTATAGACGATCCATATTTGTCGCCATTGACGCACAGGCGTATGCAAATGATACAATAACGTATTTATACATCACGCGCGTTAAAAATAGAAATTATCCTTTGTTATTATATATATTCAATTATCCTTTGTTCCTCTAACCTGTCTCTATACATGACGGTATTTCTGTGAAACGTAAGTTTGAAATTGATAATTTAAGCAACATATTTCAGACAGTCAAACTATGATATTAAAGAAGGAAAATCTCTTAACATTAACAATTAAGGATTATGATTATAAATGCGTAATTTATACGATACTTTTGTTATTATAATAATTACACTTAAGATTGAATACTGAGGATGACCTAAAAAAAAGATTGAAACGTTTATTTTACAGATTTTTTTATTACAGATTATTACTAAGAAATTGTAATAATTTATTATATTTATTAATATAATTTATTTGTATTTATATTTATATTTATAATACATACAACTGATGTTGGCTCTCATTGACATTATTATAGGAAATGGAAGTAACTAGTTATATATGTATATAACAGTTACATTAAAAAAGTTACAGTATATATATATATATATATATATATATATATATATATTCTAACTTCCGTTACTTAATTATTTAGTCATCTTGTTATAATTATAGTAATAACATTACGAATTTGTTATGATGATAATATAATACCAGAGTTGTAATAGTTATGACGGGTTAAAAAAATCATTCATTACTTTGTAACTCGTTTTTAATGTAACTTATAATGGAGTTTAACTTTTACAGCGTTACTCGTTACTCGTTATTTATTACTTTTTTCAACGTAAGTAACGCTTAATGGGGACAGTTTATTTTTCAAGGTAATTTTCCTAATCATAGCGTAACTTTATCATTACAGTCATAAAAAATTGCAACATCATTATCAAATTGTGTTTTTATTATTATAAAAAGTAATTATAAAAGTAATGAAAAAGTAACTCTTCCATTCCTTGAATTTATTACTATTTTGTATTTATTCTGTGAGAGCCTAATTGTTATTAAAAAAGGATGTTTTTAACTTAGAGTTTAAAATTACAAAAGCAGGTTATAAAACTATAATTGCTCTTTAATTTGAAGAAGATCTACATTGATAACATATCAGTTTAAAGCGTAGCTATTAATAATTTTGGGAGAATAATTCGAGTCTTAGTACAGAATGGTCGACTTATTCTCGTTGCTTACATTTGTGTTTACATTTATCTCATGAATTTGAATTTGCATTAGATGCTTTTGTCTTTAATTTTGCAAAATATGTAATTAAAAAATAAAAATAATTAAAAAAACTTAATAAATTTTGTTTGAATATTACTATAACTAATTAAATATTTACTAAACATATTTATTTGTAAATATATAGCGTATTCCGCATGTCAGGAGTCCATCTAAAAATGAATTGCTAGGGATTTTTTAAATGATCATGAAAACATGTTCAATATGTTGAACATGAACATATTGTATAACGATGAAGGTCAAAAAAATAAATATTACGCTGTGCATTTAAGATATTGTATTTTGTTACAATTTTGTTTAAACTTTAAGGAGTACAGCATAGGCGATTTCCCCCTTTTTTCAATGTAAAAGTAAAATCGCTTATTTACTCCTGTAAAACATAATTATGATACGTTTTTATCATATCAGTCCAGATATACCTTATGTATATGTGTTGCAAAAATATGAAGGTTTTCTTTTACATTTTTCGAAGATATATCGAGAATTAAAATATGAAGGCTGGGCAAACATATCCCATCTTATCTATCTTTACGTTAATCTTCCCTGTTACGTACGTATCCAGTTATAACTGTCTAAAACTCTCTCTAAAACTATCGAAACACTAAATTTATTGAACTTATCATTAATGTAAAAGAGTAAAGATTGAATGATTCAAGAAGAACGATTGCAGAAAATATTTTATTGCGTTTTATTGCAATGTATGTGATAGAGTTTACTATAACTTGAAATTCATGATCTTTAAAGTTAAACGCAACTATAATTTAAAACGAATTTATCAGTCGATTGTGCTTATTACTTATATATTTTTCCTAAAAATGAAAAGTAAGCTTTTTTACAATAAAAAAATGTAAAAAATGAATCTCGTATAGAATATAAATCGCACTTAGATATATTTAAAAATATAATTATATTTGTAGAAATAAACAAACAGAAATAATATTAGTACAGTTTTAGAAAAATATTTATTGAAATAGTGGCTTGGAATATTAAATATTTCTGCTATAACACATATAATTATCATTAAAAAATGATAAAAGAATTATAATATAAGTATAATAAATATATGCGAATTTTTGTACGAAAAATGTGGACATAAAATTTGGGGCACAAAGAGCAAGATTAGGTATATCATATAATTCTGCAAACATCAATCTTGTGTGATTAATTAATAAATCTTAACATTATCAACAAATGTAGAGTAGGCTATGTAAAATGATTAAAATGATACAGTTTACAACATAGTCGCCATTTGTGTCCTCATTAGATTGCAATGCAGAAGTTTACATTCTAAAGTAACAGTAATTCAAGTTAGTGATGAAATGCTGGGTGATTCTTTGACTAGATTCAGATATATAGAAATTAATACGATGCTATTTGTTCTCTATTACTACTACTATTAACTGAGATAATACTAAGAATGAAGCATCGAAAAGCTATGCTTATCTAAAACGACAAATATCTTTCGAAATTGAACGGAAAGGAAATCGGAGATAAAATTGAGTTGAGGTCGAAGTTGACGTAGTTTTTTCGATAGTTACATTTCCGGAGGAAGTACTTTATTTTTATTCCTCACGCACGCAGAGTTCAATACGTACGTCCTTTAACAGTGCATCCGGTGTAACCGATATCAATGCGGTGGGAAGTGTGATGACCTCATTAATCAAGAATCAAGGTAAACGCGATCTTTTGTCTTGCATAAAAGGCATTCAAAGATAACACCGTAAAGAAAGAGAGAAATAAATATAGAGTACGAGAAGAAAACTCTTTATAAAAAAGTAAAAAAGAATTTTTTGAAAATTAAAAAAATATATGCATACACATATGCAAAATATTTGTAGGATGTATTTATAATATTTTTTTGCGATATTCTGCTGTATATGCAACAATAATCGAAGAACATAAATTCGATTTTTAGATAAATAATACCTTGAATGCTTTAAAGAATAAAAACATAGACAGGCAACACAATTTGCCGTTTATTGTATTTCCTGATAACAAGAAAATAATATCTATCACTGAAATAATATCTACTGTAGAATATCGCGTGGGAAGAAAGATGTACGTTAAAGCGAACGAAGAGACAGATTAACTGACCGTGCAACTTGATTTGTCAGTCGGCGCAATAACGTATATACTTAATGCTAAACCAAGCATTTAGTTTTTCAGTTTCTCTGCATTCAGAAAAGACCATAGGAGTAATTATAATATAAAAGATGTGATGACTATACGAAGTTTAAAAGTGAAATTGATGTGTATATAGTTGAACAAACTAATGTACATACATATATATATAATTAAATAAACTATTTTATAGTTATCCCACGCAATAATAATAAAATAATTTATTCTCTCAATTTAAGTATATTAATTCTACATATAATGCTTATATAAAGTTGTCATCTTTAGTCTCTCTTTTTTTTTTCTATCATTAAGTATGTCTTTTCCTCTAATTAATGAGTATACAAAAAACATAAAATTGACATTATGATAAAGAAACTGTGACAAAAAACCTCATTTTTATATATTCTCTTTTCTTTTCATCTAATTGTAAGTGTAACTATAATTGATTAAAAATTATGCATATTTCTAATATAACATGAATATATCTCCTCTTTTCAGTCAAGATTGCTTATTTGGAGGAAAAAAAAAGAGAATACATAAAGAGGACTTTTTGTCACACAGTTTCTTAGTTTGATTTAACTGATTAGCTAGAGATCGAATGCTTGATTCAGGTATATATGTCATTGTGCGGTGTATTAATGCCGAGTATTCACGCAGTAAACTCTTTGCGTTGTGGAAGCGTGGCGGACGTGTAGGGCTTCGCACGATCGATTAATTGAACGTTGTGGCCGGACCGTGGAAGAAATCACGAGGGATTCCTGACTCTCTGTGTCTATCTGGTCTGCGTGACGATAAACCACGAGCCGCCCCCGTCGCACATGGCGCATCGCGATGAGTAACGTCATGGGCTTTCGTGTAAAGTCGTCAGTGGCAACGATTTAGTGCGGGTTTGTCGCGCATCGTTTGAGTGCATGAATACCCGCGATATCCGCGCACAGTTTTCACGTGAACTTTTCTATCAATTATTCTCGATTATGAAGTTAATCTACGTACACTGAGAGAAAAGTGTTTGGTACTTATAATGTATAATTGCATGGTATAATAATTATTAATTATAGTTTACTTCATTTTTATAGTTATTGCTGCTTTTATAGTTAGTTACCTCTGTACTGTTGTATACACTCTAAAAAATGAGTGTGGATGGTTTAATACTACAAATGTTAAATATAATTTTCACCGACATGACAATAAAAGCAACATACAACTAAGATAGGTTGTAAACCATGATGTTAAATTCACATCATGGTTGTTTATAATAACACGATGAAAATTGTTAGGTGCAGTGTAAATAAGATTAACCAACTTGTATTTTGAAAGCTATATAACAATGCGCAGTTAGACAATTAAATACATTTTTAGTTTAATGTTTCACACTATTTTTGTTGCGGTAAAAACCGCGACTGAAGCAATCAAAATAATTAGTGAGATTATGAAGATAATATTGTGCTGGAAATAATGTGCCAAGATTAATTTGAAAAATTTAAAAGTGGAGATTTCAATGTGAACAATAAATCATGAAGCATTCTTTTGCTGCGACATTCATATGCTGAAGAATGGCAAGAAGTGATAGATTCGAAAGGCAAATATTTTGATTGAAATGTCCATTTCTTTCGTTCTTTTATATATTAATAAATATATCGAGAAAAAAAACTATAAGAATTTATTTATACATTACTATTAAGTGTATAAATAAATGTAAAATATATAAAGACTGCATGGTGTCAAATCCACACCTATTTTTTACAGTATAGCAACAATAATTATATTTATCATTGAAAAAAGTATATATATATATATATATATATATATATATATATATATATATCAGCACCGGAAATAACTATAAATTATAGTTAAATCATGGCAATTGCAATTTTTTGTCATTTTTTTCTCTCAGTGTAAAATCCTGCAGTGCTTAATCTTATGCAACCGATTACGCGCATCGTCATTTTCATACAAGGATAATTGTCTTCGGTGGTGATTGCTTCGTTGGCGTTGCGTTCAAGTATAGTCCATCGAGAGTCGTCAGTATGAAGATCTTTCGCAAGATCTTTAGAAATAAAAAGAAGAAGCACATTGTGAACCAGAAGAAGCGGCGAACCACGTCGAAAGCGAGAAACGCGAGTAGGATGCACGACGCGCACTTGCTGAAAGATGATTTCCTCTTCGGCACCGGTACACGCCGTTCTAGACCGCATCGACGTAAACACAAGGTATGTGCGAAGAAACGAGAGCTGAGTCTTGATCAGCTCTCGTCACCGTTTGAGTCAGCGCATTCGTTACGCCGACGCGACGACGGTATCGATTGTAAACGACGTTTATCCGATCTTGAGACACTGCGAACTTCTGCAATGGGAGAGGGAGAGGGGGTGGGAGGGGGGGAGAGAGAGAGAGAGAGACGCATTTCCTCGACGATGAAACTTCTTCAGACTGGATTCGCGGTGCTGAGAACTCAAAATGTCACGTCGAGCGTGTTGACGTCCCTCGAGAACAGGTGTTGAAACTCCGCAGTTGTAAGATTCTTCATATAAATCTATTACATTTTTGCGGTGAAGCGAAACGTCCGAGAGAAACGGTGCGGTTTGTGCGACAACATCCACGCATTTATGGCGTAATGTACATACCTATGTGCGTGCGTAGCGTTGCGTGAACCAGGGACTGTTTCTATCCGGCGTTCCTATTCTTTTTCCGTTACATCCGCTATTTGCGTTATTATTATTTAGGGTAACATACTTTCGCCATTAATATACATTGACTTACGATATATTTGTTAATGGCATTCTTAACACGTGACTCCAAGCACGTTCCGTGCTTCGCCAATGTTAGGTGATTCGCTCACCATGTCGCCTGAGTCACTGATAACCTGCGATATGCCAGTTTGTGTTTGTTATAAAATACTAAAGAATTTTATAACAACATTGAAATTGCAGAACAAAAATTATTATTATAGAAAAGAAAGTCGAATGCCAATATCGCATAACACACTGAGAGAAAAGCTTTTGATATTTGTTGATATAATTGCTTAATAAAATATTTTGTTGTTTTCAGAGACAATCATGTATTTTTTTTTTATATATAGAACAAATATACAGGTATTATTACATTATACTACTATACGTTACATTATAACATCGCATAATAATTATGAAAATGGAACTCTCTTAACCATAATTATTTTACCATACAATTATAGTCGTAATCATCAAAAATTTTTCTCTCATTGTACATTACAATTATATATCCACGCATAATATCGGAAATTATTTTACAATTACGTTTCTTTTCATAGTTAAAATATCAAACGGGCTGTACGGGAAAACCACTAATGGCTCAATGGTTATTCACGCAGCACGGTGTTAATACGTTGTTTGAAGTTCGATTTTTTTCTCCAAGTACGTTCTATTTAGTAACGCATTTGCAGCTAAATGCGATAACCCGCCGGCTTCTTAACGCGAGAAAGACGTGAAAATGAGATGAGATGAAGATTGGACAGGCTGTATTTGGTGTTTAATATGCGGCGAAAATGCGAATCACGCTTTTTCTGCACTATGTACGCGTGTCAGAGCGGACTTACGACTGTAATTTCACGGGAAATGACCGCATAATCCAACATATGAACACTAGGCTGCGTACTCACATGTTTGATTGCACGGCAATTACCATTCGCCGGTTTGATTTACCCTTCCTTTTTATAAATAATACAAAACTGTAGTTCTGCGTAAAAAGAAAGAGCAGAAAATCCCAAAAAGAGTATATATGTTTAATTATGATGGACTGCTCTGTTCTTTTCCGGTATGAAATTCATTACGAAAGTTCAAGTTTAAATCAACTTACTTTAACACGTCTAATCAAAGACATTCTCGTATACACGTCGTTTTTATATCTTATAAATATCCTTCTAGATATGAAAAATTGAATGACAGTGTTCCAAAATAAAAAAAATAAAGAAATATTGAAGACAATGGAGCTTATGGAATATATGTTGAAAAAAAATGTTTGATATTTGTGATTATAATATTGCATGGAAATATAATTAAGGTAGAAATTCCATTTTTATATATAATTATTATTGCTGTTAGTAATGATGTTAATAATAACAATAATTATGTGGTATATTTGTATATACAAAAAATATACATTAAGAAAAATGTCCGGTTAAAAATAAACAAATTAGAAGATTCTGATTGTATCAATCATAATACCGTATTTATCTTATCTAGAATTAATATATTTAACAAGAAAATTCTTCATTTCGTTTTTTAACCAGAATTTAACCAGAATTAATCCAATTGGACATTTTTCAATACAGTGACACCGAAAACGATTATAAATTATAATAATTTTTTTCGATGGCAAATAATTATATATATATATATATATATATATATATATATATAAAACCATAAATATAATTAATATTACTAACATTATAGTAATAATGATCATAAAAATGGAGCTCCTAATTATTCATAATTATTTTATTATGCAATTATAATCAGGAATATTAAATATTTTTCTCTCATTATCAGTGCACTATAGATAGCATATTTCTAATCTATAGTGTCCACAGATATGAAATATACAATCTACCTTTCGCTTCTACTTTCCAGCGACGCCGCAGTAATAATTACTTTTACCTTGTTAACACTTTCAACATGTCGCTTCTTTTCACTGTTGAAAATTTGTATACCTGTTAAAAAGAAGTCTGTCACTGTGTTTATCAAATTGAAACTTTTAATTGAAGATCGGAAATTCTGCCCTGAGAGAGAGAGTTCTGTAATATAGGAAAAATATGTCCATTTGTATTTTATAGCTTATAATACCCAAATAAATATTATTTTGATTTTCACGCCTACTTAAGAACCTCAAATAATTCTGTTTCCACTCTTATTTTTCACTCTCACTTTTTTCAAGTTCCGAAATAAACCAAAATAATATAAAAAATATTGAGGATAAAATGTAGAGGAACTATTGATATGTCATCTCTTTACACAATAAGCAGCTGTTTTGGCTGGCATTATCGCAAGTGTATAGGTAAACGAATGAACAAGTGAAAATGTGTGGAGGACAGCTATACAATGTGTCCTAGAAACTCGAGGAAAATTCCGCATTCTCCAGACAGAAACAGCTCAATAATAATGCAGTTTAGAGTTAAGAATCACTTTATTGCGATATTTTATTCTGGAGATCGTTCTAATTTCTTGAGATTTTCTATGATTTCGAGATACTGTGGTTATTTCATTAGTTGAATGGAAACTTAAACTGTTTAAAATCAGATTTATCATAATTTTAAATACAAAATCAGAATATCATTGTATATTTTATTTTTTATAATTTTTTTATGGAAATAAGATAAAAAATATACTAAGATGTTGAAGATAAATTTCTTTTGATATTTTTATTTCAGAAATTATAAGATTAGACTGCAAATACAAGTCTATGTACATTTTATTATTTCGTTCCGGAAAACAAGGAAAATATAACAAATACTAAGAATAGGATAAACACATATACGCATACATTTTCGATATTTTTATTTCAAAAAATACAAAATCGAACTGTTCTTCTGAAATTCTTCTGCACGTTTTATTATTTCTTCGAAAAAAAGTGTAAAGATATACTTACGATACTATATAACGTATGGAATAAATTTTTCTTTTGATACTTTTTTATTTCAGAAAACTTAAAAATTCATATTTTATATAATGAGTGTAAAAAGTATTCATACAGAGGATCTTTTAAATACATCTTTTTAAAAAATCTTTTGTTTCATACCTATTTTTGAAAAAATAAGCATTAATTAATAATTTATCAAAAAAAACAATACAAATAATGAAATAGATTTCATGTTTCTTAAAATTATTTTATTCAAAATGATATATAAATAATTAAAATATACTGTCTTAAATAATAAGAAAAATTAAAAAATTAAATTTTTTAAACATACAAAGAGTAGATATTAATATAGTTGAGAAATTTTTAGGATCATGAGTGCACGAAGCTCTTATTTATACTAAGATAAAACGTACTTATTATACAAAATTGCTAATTAATGTTTATTCCACAATAATTGTTTCAGTAAGCTTGAGTATTCTTTTAAGACCATTCTACAATTGCGTAAGTGTAGTTGTAAGTGGTTGTAATTGTAAAAATTGATCAATCGTAGTCAAAGGACTATGTCCAACTTGGGTCCCGATTGAATAGCATTCAGACCTAGCTAGGATTCTAGAGCATAAAAAAGTTTCATATGCACAACTTCATTCAAACAAAAGGTTTAATCGCCTAATTAAAATGTGGCCAATATATGGATCTTATCTCTCTTCAGCTTCCTCATCGGAATTCTCTAAAAAAACATCATTAACTGTTCTTGCTGGCATACGACATGAATGGCGATCAAGGACTTAGCCGGATTAATGAACTGTATCAAATACATTTTAGATATTACTTTAATGTTTTTGGTACAATCCGTCACCGCCGCGGGGAAATGCCCTGGTTGCAGAGAAATTAAGACTAATGATACATGATCATAATAACAAACTTTGGATAGTTCTAGCACTCAGGAAACCTCTCCTATAAAGTTGGGCTTATGGAATTTTTGATTCTCTTTTGATAAAATTTTCTTAAAATTTTAGACATGTCTCAAAATTGTTTATTATTGGAGGTCCAAATAAAACTGGGCATAGTTCTTTAAGGAGAATATTCGACTATGATTGGTCAATTCTTACAACTACAACCACTTACACCTACGCTTGCACAATTATAAAATGAGTTTTAAACAATATCCTTTTTATATCGTTTACAGAAAGAGTGGATTTACATAATTCATGGTTAGATTATTCAGAAAAGAAAAGCCATTAAGATGCGTACATTAGTATGCGAACGTGGTGGGTGTAAGGCGCGAAATTGCGCGACTAATTACAAGTCAAGAGCGCAATTAGCGGCTCATTATTCCTTCGCGGCGTATAATAATACAATAAATGCGGGACACCCGGTATATAAAACGAGAGATCTTCAAATACACACCACGCCCTCGTGTCGTCTTCTCTTTCGTCCGATTGCTAAGGTTGAGAGGCAGCTACCTGCTGCCTGCGGCAGGTACCTAGATCTACCTGGGTCGCGCGCATTCCACAGGAAATGTCCTCAAGATTAGTCGAAGGCCGAAGTTGGCATATGTAGGTTTTGTTCGCGAGTTGACGAAAGATTTTCTTTCTTGCTCTCGTTGAATGACGTTGCTCCTTGGTAAATCGAACGTGGCCGGTCGCGACTTTCATCGCGTGAAATCGTTCCTTGCATTTCACGCGCTCTCGCGTGCACGCGTCGCTCGAATGTCGCGATGGATCAATGATATCACGATTGTCGTCGATTTTCGCATTATGTCGCGCGTTACGTTACGTTATACGTTTTTATCGTCTACTTAATATCGTGTAATCGACGAAAATTAGTCAGAACGAAATCGACACGTGATACTTAGATTTATTAACGTTAAATATACATATGTATATGTGTATATCGCGTGCGCCGACGTTGGTCCCGTTGATTACGTGGATGCTTTTACGTAAGCGATTTATTCTAAACCTATCAGTAACGATTCTGAGATCCGGTTCTCCTTCTGCGGCAGGATTTTTCTGGATGCTTGAATCATGCGCTGGTCTTGCGCGTATCCCATGAACGTTTTACATTCCTAAACATTTGCTCGACGCGACTGCAAGGTTGCTGCTTGCAACGCTCTTACGTGTATCTACTTCATATTTAATCCTGGAATTCAAGACCTACCCACGCGTTACCTCTTTAAATCTTCAGCTGTCCAGATAACTGTATTATCTTGTATCGCCATTTTATATAAAATAGCTCACTTGAGTTATTACTTCGATCGATTTTGGATATGATTTTAAGGAGCAAAATTTCTTCGTCCAATCTTGTTTACGTAATATAAAATTTCTCAGTTTCAAAACAACTAGTAAATCAAGCTCGATAAATGCAACAAGGAAAGAAAATTGTCAAAAATAAAAGCCAAAGTAAGATTAGAAAAAATGATAACTTTATTTATTTTCAAATAGTAGACTGACGTTTTCACCAATATAAATTAACTGTAATCTCAGTTCAACTTTTTTTTTTCGTAATTCTGTGTTCATTTCTATATACTAATTTTACTCGAGATAACTCGAGATATGTTCACTTATGATGATTACAATTTTGATATGATTAGAATATGATGGCTCATCTATTTTCAACCATAAATTTTTCTCAGTGTTATAATTTAATATATTGTAAAAATATTGATTTTTACTGAATAATATAAATAACTTTCACAATTTGTTTACAACATCGTGTTATATTTTGTGTTAAATTAATACAAAAATTTGGGACTTATTGAAACGTGTTAAATTTAACATAAATTTTTCACAACTGTGCAGTTTTACAATTTTCTTCCATAACATCTTCGCTTAGAAATATTGAACTGATTGTTGAGGGGTGATATTTAATGAGAAATAAATAATCTATCGTTTCATCGAAGTTTTTTTCGAAATTACACAAATTTACGCACGCAGAAATTTACGCACGGATGAGTGATAACGTCTTCGCATTCCTTTCATACGGCGCGATTCATATTTACGTCGACACGCTCGAAAAGTGATACTGGACGATCCCTCGTCGGATTTTCCCTTTCGAATCCGTTATCCGGATTCAGCGCGATGGTTAATCAGATTCATATGTAATGAGGTGCGTAGTGTGGGAAGCGATTTTTCTCATCGTTGTAAAGCGCGAGTGTAATCTACACTGATCGCGATGGAACGATACACCATCGCGATTTGTTTCAGCAGCGTAATCTCGAGAGCGCTGTTACGGGTTTATGAAATTTTATGAATCACCAGTCAGTCGTCATTTCCGATTGTGCCAAATGGACATGAGAGCTGCATTGGAACGGCTTTCTTTCTGGAAACGCGCCGGAAATCGCGAACTCCACTCTGCGGGAAACGAGAATGAATTTAAGATAATAACATTTACAGCGAAATATCGTTTATGTACATGCACGCACTCACACACATACCTATGTAAATGTATTCTTACCTGTACAACTCTGACTTGTAACGAGAAATGTTATGAGCTGAGAAAAAAATATTTGGTATTGTGGCTGTAATTATGTATAGCAAAATAATTATGGCTGAAAGCTCCATTATTACAGTTATTTTCTGCTTTTTAATGTTAGTAATAATAATTATATTTATATAGTTCTATAAATACTTAACTACATGTACTTCTATACATGATAAGAAAAAATAGTTGATATGATAAAAAATGAGATATAGGTTTGCTTGCACTTTTTGCCCTTAGGATTTTTTGTATTCTTTCTTTTCAATGCTTAAATATATTTTTTTTGTTTTACGTGAAAAGTTTTTGAGAATTTTGAGCCATGCGAACAAACTTTATTATATAATTCATAGTCATTTTTTTATATCAAGTTTGTATATATTTTTTAGTATATAGAATCATAAATATAATGATAATAATTAATTATTACTACATTATAGCATTACATAATAATTATAAAAATGGAGTAACTAATTATAATTATTTTATCATGTAATTATAATCACAAATATCGAACATTTTTCTTTCAGTGTAGCATGATATGAAGAATTGCTCAGTGCAGGTCTTTACTAAGAAAACTTCAGATTGCGACAGTTTTATCAGACCTGAACAGTGGTTTCTTATGTGAACGGTAAAAAAGTAAATAGCCAAGCGCGTGAGTTTCAATTTCTCATGGTAAGGAAATGTTATTAATCTCGTAAATCTATCGGTCTTTCTCTTGCACTGGTCGGTCTTTGAACCAACCATATAGCGTCACAACACATATTTCTTCCATCATACGTTTTTCTGACCGTTGTTCAAGGTCAACTTTCATTCCGTTTATGGAATCATAAGGTCCGTTCGTTTCAGCTGCATCTCCTTAGGCTTTCTATATTTAATGAAGCGGCTAAGTATTCAGAGATACTAGCAAAGAGAAGAAAGAAGAGGAGAAAAAAAATAGCAATAAGATATAGAAAGTTTAAAGCAATCTCCTATAAATCACTGCTCTAGTGTAATACTCATTAGAGAATTTCTTAAAAGAATAATTTCGATACACTTGTACGAAATAATTTTTTAAAACAAAGTATAACCAGCGGGATCTTTATATATCATTAATTAATTCGATAAAATGCATTTCTATTTAAACGGGATTTTGATCAGCGATTCCTTGAGGTGAGATTTTCTCGTGCATTTTAACCTTCTGTCGGCCATGTGGAATTTTGCACCTTCCATCAGCAACTTGGAGATCTTTGAACTTCAATACAGATTTTTATATTATTTTGGACTGTACAAAAATCTGAAAAAATTCTTGCATTCTTGCGAAAGTTTTAAGTATCAACAAGTTTTTAGTATCACAGAAGTCAAATTATATTTTACTTTTTTTTTACATATTTAAATTTATCTACCAGAATTTATAATCAAAGTATGGACTGTCTTGAAAGTCCAATTTGGCTGGCGAAGAATTAATATCGCATTCTAATCCCTTGAGGACTAATATTTTCATGCGTTTGGTCCATCAGTCTGTTACCGAGCTAGCTGTTGAGATAGACCTCCAACATAGGGTCTGTTGCTCTTTTTAGCCGCATTCCCCATTCCATTGGCGTTCTCTCCCTTCCGCCAAATCCCGAACGTATACGTGTCCGTTTTAATTGAAACGCGGAAAGCGCAATTAAATACGGCTGAAACGTGACGGCGGGAGCCCCTCTCGTATATCATCGTATATCGCGTTCTCGCGCTGAAACTCCATCAGGCGATTTTGCCTGGATGATCCCGTACCCGGTCTCGCGATGTGGCTCGAGGACAAAGAATAGAGAAACGGAAAACGGATACCTAGGCCGCGCGACAAGCAGAATTCCAGCTGGTGTAAGGTGTGTCATATTCCAGTTAATGTCTCATAGCCTGAGAGCTCCGCGTGCGTACGCACTCGTATACACACGCGTCCACACGCTCACCCACAGGCGTGCAACAGCAACACTTGTACTCACACAATACCCACACACACACATACCCACACACACACACATACCCACACACACACACACACACACACACACAAGGGTAAGACGTTTGAAGCCGACCTCTACCTGTAGTCTTGCCAACTAAGCAAACCGACCAGGCAAAACCGGTGTCGGCACGCTCTCGAACTCCAAGTCTCCAATCCTCCTCTCTTCACCCTCCTCTTCTCTCTCTTTTCACCCTCCTCTTTCCATCTCCCCCTTTTCCCGCTCTCTTTCTCTTTCCATCTCACGCGCTGCTCTTGTGTGTTAAACACTGCCGTCTCTCTTCTCCGTCACCACTCCGTCCTTCTGCGTCCCTGCAATTCTCGGCCGATTCTACCTCGGCCAGGCCAGTCGACCTGGCGATAGAGAAACCGAAACGCGTTCATCGCCGGAACTCTCTCGCTTTCTTTCGTGCCTCGTGATAAAAACGGACCCTCGTGGCCATCGTGTATCCGTTCCCAAATTTTTTTTCAAAATTCAAGTCACAGTTTGAGACAGTCGGAGACAGTAGTGATAGGTAAAAGGCAATATCTTGAAGGGGGGAATTTCGTGAAGGCGGCTACCGCTGCTGGATCATCGGCATACGCACGCGAAGGCCGTGTGCACGCGCGTGCGGCACGAGAGGAGATTCGACGTGCATCTTGGTGCATCTGTGCCGTGTACGTCTACTATGAGGGCCTGTGGAACGTAGTGCTTGGTGGTGTGAAGCGTGGTCTACGTGCGTGTGCGATCTCCGCTCCATGGTGTGGATGGGCAATCGGCATGCCAATATATCGGTACCTGCGTACGTGTGGAGTCATCCAGGAATCTCCAAGTTTATCGGTCCAACGTGCTCGTTGATCGTGCTCGGTTTAACGTGCGTTTCCACTACGTTCGGTTTGCCGCGTAGCCAAGTTAATTTACAAGAGGAGGAGGAGAAGGTCCGTGCTCCAGACGCGAAACGTTAGAAGTGTGAAATCGGTTGCCTTTCTCGGAAGAGCTTGAATCTCACCGTCTCGAAGAAGTCGATAATCTCTCGTAACTCCTGGCGGACAATTTGTGTCGCATCCTCGAGCGACTCGAATCGTAATTTTCGACGAATCCGAGACGCGTCTTCAAGGCTGGAGCATCGGGCGCGATCTCGATGGTGCACTGAGAAAAATATTCTGGTTAGGTTATCAACAAGAAGTACAAATAAAATTTTCATCATACGAATCAGAATGATTATTACATAAGAATTGAAATCGGCAATGGTTATCAGAAGTGAATTTTCGATTATTTTGATTGAATGCTTGATATAAAGTTAACTTATAAATACCTGATTTTTCTACCTTTCTAGTTGAATCTACAAGAATTCCAATTAATACAACAAGACTTTTTCTCCAGTGTGACGGTTGCGTCGATCGCGGCGGGATATAAACGAGATATAAACGCGAATCGCGAGATATCAAATCTCGAGTAGATCGACGAGCGAGAAGTTGTCCTGGTCCGTGTCGGCGATTTAAATCGCGGTCCGGTTTAGGCGGTTTCGTTTCAGGCAACCGTGATGCGGGTAGCCGGTCGGCCGGGAACCTGTTTTTGTGTCGACGGCCTTCAGTGAGTTTTTGGAAATGCGCTTCCGGTCGACAGCGATGACGACGACGGCGACGGCGGCGGCGGAGCGGGGCACGGTGTATTTCTGTGCCTTATGAGGGAGAAGGGAAAGAGAAGTTCCACGAGAGACGAGGGATTCCTCGGGAAAGGGCCGTCGCCGTCATATAATTATATATATATATATATACATCGCTCGAAGCCATTCTCGTTACTGAAATTATCGCGCTTGACAATTTCGTTGCGTTACGTTACGTTAACTTATCAATGCAATTAGGAGATTTCGTTATTTAGATTGAAACATCAATTTCTTTCTCCCCATCTATCTATCGCTCTCTTTTATTATTATAATATTATTCTAATCATCTCGTAATATTGGCAAAATCATTAAAATCACTCATTAAATGTTAAGTGCGCAGCAGGAAGAGGAAGAATTTTGTAATTATTCGCAGTATTGGTGAATAAAAGTTATGATGATTTTTGGTATAACTTTTTATAATTGTGCGAAGAAGAGTGTACTCTTGAACTAAACAATTAATTTTTCGATCGATAGGATTCTTCTTCAGAAAAAGAATTTCTGAGTAAAAAAAGAAACGTTACTCTAAATCGTGGGAATAGGAGCGAAATTATTGACCTGAGAAACGTCTTGCGATTGGAATGTGCATTCAATGCGGTCAATAGTTTTCTTCCTTCGATTGAGGACAACATTGATCAATGAAAATAAGGAAGGAAAGCATTTTGAATTTCAAAGAGAGCTAAAGAAGCGATATTTCCTCATTAAACCATATGAAAAAGTAAAATTTTCTTAAAATTAATCAAAAAGGACATAGTAAAAATTTTTCCTATTTATATTAAAACTAGTCTTTGTCAGAAGTTTTATGTTGAATTTCGAACATATCTGAGTGTTAATGTAATATATGATTTAGATAGTTATTTAGATAGTTGTGTTAAATTAATATTAAACATTTTTTTAAATAATACGGTTTATTGTGCAAGTGAACAAATAATACAAAAATAATGTATTTTAAGACGTACATTCTAAGATAAATGAATGAAAAATTTTAATTAATTTAATATATTATAAATGTTAGTTTTACTTTAAAAAAAAATATGTTGCCACAAATTTATTTATGAATTGTATCAGAGTTGATTTTTGTGTTAATTTCTTACATAATATTTATGTTATTTCTTAACGTCTTTATCTAATATTGAATGAATTATTTAAGATTTATGAAACGTGTTAAGTTGGACATAAATTTTTCAACTGTGAACGTAAATGAAATGTGTAGCTTGTTGTTAAATATTTCGAAAAACTGCAAAAGTATTTAATACTTTGACCTGATCAAATGCTTATTGTTGCTCATTGGATTTTAGTTTTTTCTTTTTTCTCGTAGAAAAATACACATTGTACACAAATAATAATTATTTGTTTCAAATATTTCAAAAATTTACATATCTGCAAATCTATCATAAGTGCATCACGAGCATCAAATTTATATTCAAAATATATTCTGAATCCTGGAAAATTAAATATTTTAATTAAGATGATTAAATTAAAATAAATTTGCTTATTATACAAAGTCGTTTCTTTGATCAATTTTATAAAATATTGTTCAAAAGAAAATATTATAAATTTTTGTTTTGAATAAATATATTAATAACATTTTCTAAAATTTATAATAAGTATATTTTAAGATTGTTATCAAAGAAATATTTTTTATTAAAGATAATTGTTCGTTAAAGATAATCATTACTTAAAAGAAAGAAAGTAAATTGAGTAATTACTTTTCTTAGAAATAGAATAATATTTGTGTGTGTATCGTTCTTCAAGCGAGAAGCTTATTAGCAAAAAATGCATCATTTTTCCGAGGTAATTGTGGCGCGTGTAATTGCACACTTTATAATCAAAACCAAAACGAATCTATGAGAAGAAAAATCGCAATTTCAGTTCTCTGGAAAAAAGCTGGAAAAAAATACCAAGTGGTAGAAAATTTAGCTTCAAATTTAGGTCCAAAACGCGCTGGAAGAAAATCTCTCTTGATGCAGTGACAGATGCATCTCTCTGGGATCGTCGAAAGAATCGATTTGAAAGATTGGGACGTTCGAGAGGCCTTCGAGAGGCTCGACCCGCGTGGTTTCCGAACGAAATCGAGCGCTTCACGCTACGTCGCGTCCGAAGCCCGACGTGCAAGGGAAGAAAAAGAGGCGTGCATTGCACGAGTGGCTTGAAACGACGAGGCTTGTTGTGTCGTACAGCCGTGGCTGCGTGACCGAGCAAGGCGAACGGGAGCGAGTGTATCAAGTCTCTCCTCGTGCACGGAGAACGGCGTGAACGATCAACGAGGAAGGGAAATTCGCGACGACGAACAGAGAAAAACGGGTCAGTCGCGAATCTCGGAACCACGGAGATCCTCCTGAGTCCTGAAGCGTGATATCGATTATCGAGCAAAGATTGAAATTTGCCACGTTTGAAATTCGTCTCCTCGACAGGAGACACGGTGCAAGTGTGATCTCGCGTTCTTCTTCGATTTTCTTGATTGTGAAATCGAGGCGATATCGAATGAAGTCTGAGATAGGAGGGAAACGTACGAGACAATCGGAGAAATCGTAAAGTATTGGCACATCCCAGCGACATTCGTTCCTCTACTTTCAGAACAACTTCTCTTTACATTGTTTTTTATTTAGTATCGTGTAAATTATTCTCTTTAGTATTATTCCATTTGTTATTTAAATTGTATTAAAATCTAGATTCACACACAGCACTATTGCTGATGTCTTACATTTTGAGGTACTAAATTACACTGCGCTCACGTTTATTTTATAAATTTACATTCCACATTTCATCCGTAAGTTTTTTCTTACAATTATACAAAAATTATACGAAAAGAAACATGGTAAAAAAACATTTTGTATTTATTAAAATCGATCCTTAAAGAAGTCACTTTTAACAACTAAAGCTTATTCTACAATGTTGCTCTTTGTTCCCTGTTTCTTGTTTTTTATCTTTTGCTTTTTTCTCCTTTGCAACCGTTTTATTTTGCAACAATTGTATTTTTTGCTACGTATTTCTTGTTTCTTTCGAAGTTCGTTAACTTTTATCTCGGGCGATGTAAAACAAAAAACTGGATAAGAAGCAAAAAGATAAAATGTAAAAAATAACAAAAGGCAAGAAACAGGAAACAAAAAGCGTTGTAGTACAGGCTTAATGGACTCGAAACAATCGTATAATACTAAAGATGTTTTTCTCGATCGTGACCTAAAATTTATTTGGTCCATGCGTTTAGAACATCTCTGCCTTGTTTTGCGAATTTCTCCGATCAGTATAATAAATGGGATTCTTCTTCGCGCTACACATTCTTGAGTCATCGTTGAGTCGTCTTGTCAATATTATAAAACTGTAAATAATCTCGTGTTGAGAGAAGACAGGAGAGAGAGAATTGATGTTTTTTTCTTAAAGACGGAAATTAAGTAATAACGAAATCTGAAAGACGGCGAATATCTGTTTTGATCGTTAATCATTAGTGTTGCACAATATCAAAGGAGAACGACATAAAAGCAGCAGACCGATCTCTACAAATTCCGGAGCAATTTCTTCAAGATTACTTTCCACGAAGAGAGGCGTGAAGAGGCATCAAGAAGTGGTGAATATTCGAGTGTCAAACGTGTGTTCTTTCCTTTCCAACGGAGAACGTCGATGACGAAAGAACTGTAATATTGATGATTATTGCATAATTCCATTTTTCCGTTTAACGGCAGGACGGCGAAGCTTTAAACGCAGCAATCACTTTTGCGCAAGAATTGTACCAACTATTGATTGGCGATCGCGCGATCAGCGCGATTACTACGTGATACATACGGTCGTGTAACAATGCGATCGCGGCGGAGTTGTCTACGAAGTAAAATCGATCCGTCAATTCCACGTGGTTCCACGTAAAGATACGGACGTCCAAGAGAGGAAATGCTCCAGGGATCGCGAATGATCGACGGAAGTGCGCGAGGGAGCGGCCCGTGAGAGAATCATCCTAGTGGATCGCGCGTACAGGAGGACTGGGAACGTCTTCTTCGCGTTAGGAGGATGGACAGGGGCGATAACAATATTGTCGGAGTTGGAAGTGGTGGAAGTGGCGGAAGTGGCGGCGGTGGAGGCGGTGGAAGCAGTGGAGGCGGCAGCGGCGGCGGCGGCATCAGCGTGGGTTGTCACGTGGGAAATTCTGGATCCCCGCCGAACTCCACCTCGTCGACCCACGGCACGATGCACAACTCCTCCGGCGGGTTCGACGGTCAGGTAGCGCATCCCGAGATCTTTAAATCCGATTACGGAAAGTCTTGTATAAATATTTGCACAGTCGTTATATAACTTGTTCCCAAATCATTCTTGGCAAATTCGATTGTCACAAATCTTGGAGAGTCTCCTAATTCTCTCGAAATCGTTTCTCGATTTTATCGTTCCCGTTGCGGTGCTTACTATTATAAAATCAAATTAATGTTCGAAGTTGAAATTCGAGCGATCGTTACTTGATTTACATCAGAACTATTTATGCCCATTTCCACCAACGTAGATTAACTTTAATCTCGTTCAATTTTGTCTCTACTCTTTGTCTCTTTCTAATCTTTTAAACTAGAAAAAGACAAAGAGTAAGTTGAATCGAGATTAAACTGTATTGGTGGAAAAAAGGTATTAGAAGTCTTGGTGAAAATTTTTCTTGGACTTCTTTATAAAATTATTTCAGATTTTTATATAAAATCAAAAATTTCTGTATACTTTTTAACTGCTTAAAAAAAGTTCTCAGATTTTTTTGTCTGAAAGTTCTTTTGAAAGTCTACATCTTTTCTGAAATTCTTTATATAGAGTAAATATAAATATCGCTTAAGGAGAGCCTAACCAAAATTTCTGTATTTTATAACTTTTTAGAAAATTTCTCAATTTTTTTAGTGCGAATTTTTCAGACGATCTGAAAAAGTTTGCATTTTTTTTTTAAATTCTTTATGAATTCTGAAATTTTCAGACATTTCTATTATTTCTCATTTTATAATTTCTAAAAAAATAAACTTATAAAATCTAAATAGTTTAAAATATTTCTCCAAAGTTTTCATAAATTTAAAGTATGACAAATTCTTAAAATTTATGAGATATTACAAGAATTTTTTTCACCGGGGAAAGAAGAAACGTTGCACTTACGTTTGCATATGAACTGATAGGAATCGAGGTGTGCCTAGAAGTCGTAAGTGATGAATACGGCACATCGTGGTTTTGTTTTATTGATGTCACGATAGTCAATAACGGGGATATTTATTAAGATACTGTCTCTTTCTTTCTCTTTTCTTCTATTACTTCCATACTATTGCTTCCATTCAAGTTTATCCTGTACAAGATACCGTACCTGATCGAATACGGGATTAGAAATAACTTTACTACGTGTCGCGTACACGAGGGTGATAACTCTGCCATTTGATACGGGATATTGGATTATCTGACGATCGCTTTCCCGCGCAGGAGAAGATCTCCTGTAACACGTGTTCTCAAGTGATTCACAAGTCCATCCGGGGACTAAATTTATCACAGCAAATTACAGGACTCGGGCACGTTTTAACGACGAAAGTCGCCGGTCACGCACGACCCATTGTTACAACCTCGCCAAAATTAATCTAATTATCGTGCCTTAACGCTCGATGCTCGATGATGATTATCGTTAATTTAACCGGCGCGTATTTCAATGAAAACACGCCACGGAGCTAGGAATACACGCGGCTTCGCGGAATGTGTATAATTACACCATTGTATTCGCTTCCATGTATGTAGTGAATGAATTATGGCTTTTAATTAGGCAATGCCGTCGTCTTCTAATCGCTGGTTAAACGTTGTCTCATTATGCGCGTAAAAATAAAATGTTAATTTATGCGAAGTACCGTTACATTTTTATCTTTATTTCGACATAATTAAGAGATTTGGTGAATGTAAATTTCATACCAATGTAAAGTTCATATCAATGGAATAATTTTACTGAAGTGTCTAAAACTTTAACTATAGAAATAAATTTGAAAATAATTTTGTTGGATCATGTTAAAATAATTGTGTAGGACACTTAAATATAAATATATAATATATGATCAAATGCTACAGAAAGTTTTGATATTTTAGCAAACTCATCTTGAGCGTTATATACAATTTATATTTTAGTGGTCTAATAAAATTATTTTCAGATCTAACTAAATTTGTAGATACTTTAGGAAAACTGTTCTTTTTGTATAGCGATTTCAGACTTTTCGTTAATCTTGTTGTATGGAATAGAAGCAGGAATAAAGACTTCAATACGCTTTGATCGCCAACTATTATTACCAAGATGATTTAAGGTGTTGTCGCGTGATATGACAGTGTGTCTTAGGGTTTGTACGATATTATCTTATTTAAATATATGACTAATAACTGGGCTTATCTCTATTTGATATTAAGAGATGATGTAAGTACACGAAAGCGTGCCTTTTAGCATAATATTATTGTAATCATTTAATAATAATATGCCAACTGACCATAGCGATTGTATCACTAAATGTATCTGTAAAGACGTTTATATGACGACGTTAGCAAGAAACGCGATCAAAAGTTATCGATAATATAATATACAGAGTATACTGTTTTTAGACATCAAAATATCTCGAAAACAATGCATTAAAAAAATATTTCAAATAAAAGTTGTAGAGTTTGGAGAAGGCTATCAGATGAGCTACTTAGATTTTAGATCTAATAAAGCTCAAGTTGTATTTTAAATAAGAGAACTTTGAGCGCTATTTTACTCCTATTGGAGACTTAGCGAAAAATTATCACGAACAAATTTTCTTTTTTTTTTTCCAATACAAATCTTCAGTAAAGCGTAGGCATTTCTATTAAAAAATTTAACTTATGTCTTATTGGCCTTCAAAGTGAGCTCTGGACTCAAAATCTAATTCATCTGACACCCTTCTTTGAACCCTACAACTTTTATTTAAAATATTTTTTTGCAAATGCACTGTTTTCGAAATATTTTGGTGTCTAAGTTAAAATAGGACATCCTGTATAATAGGGATCTCTTTAAATAATGTTTATCTCTCTCTCTCTCTCTCTCTCTCTCTCTCACACACACACACACACACACACACACACACACACACACACACCAGTTTTATTCATATACATGAATTAAATATTATTGGCACTAGCAATGGATGAAAACACGATAATAATTTGCAATCTTTCCGATATCTTTGAATAAAATATTATTAAAGTAAAAAGAGAGTATAAGAATTAATTACAGAAATATTCAATTAGTTTTGAATAAATTAAAGCATCAAATACAATTACTTATTGAAACCAATTTCATTTTTGTGATATGGAAGAATAATGATAACTTTAATTATATGTTTCATCTGGTGAAAAAAGTGTCTCATAATATTTTAAAAAATTTTTTATATTTTAAATTTATAAAGATTTAAAAAACAAATAACTTAAATTTTTTCAAATTTTATAAATTTTTTTCGAAGAAAGAAATTAGATCTCTGTTAGAAGTTATATTATTAATTTTTTATATCACAAAAATATAATAGAATTTTAGAAACCTTAAAATATTGTAAATTCGAAATATATAAAGAATTTTAAAAAGATTTCTTAGAAATATTTTTTTACGCAGGTGTTCTAATTTGTATAAAAAAATCTAAGAAATTTTCTAAAAAGTTATAAAGTTTAAATACACTCATATAAATTGGAAGTTCTAAAAGAATTACGTGAAGAATTCTGAAAAAAATTTTTCACCGAAGTCAATGAAATATGTTAAAAAATAGTTTTTCGGAAAGTTTAATTATATTCTAGAATTATTAAACAATATTTTTTCAGTGTTGGCCAATTATTTAATATTATCTTATCTTCTTTTTCATTTAAGACTGGTGACAGAGGATGGGAGATCCACCATATTAAGGTGACCAGAGTCCCAGGTTATGGCTTTGGAATAGCTGTGTCAGGAGGTTGTGATAATCCTCATTTCACTAATGGCGACCCAGCGATTGCAATCTCCGATGTGCTCAAAAACGGCCCAGCTGAAGGCAAATTACAGTAAGTTCTACCACAGCAAATAGCAATAAATTTTTTTTATGCATTTTGCATTATTTAATATGTATATAGAATGGTTTCTCTTTTTTTAGTCCATATAAAGATTTCTTACAATCTTTTATTTATAATTTCTTATTTATTAACACTTTTCCATTGTCGTTGACAATTATATCTTAATTTATGTGAAAACTTTTTAGTTGGAATTGTTTATAAAATGAAAAGATTATTGCAAATTAATAAGAATTGATTCTTAGTCTTTGGGTTACTTTTTTAAGGAAAATTTAGCATTGTCCGGTATTTGCCAGTTGCGATTTTTAATTTAATATAATCCTTGTAATTAGCAAGATTATTATTTGAAAATGTATATATATATATCGTTAATAGAGTGAACGACCGTATTATCTCCGCCAATGGAAAATCGTTGGAAGGCGCCGATTATGCAAAAGCCGTGCAGGTTCTGCGGGATTCTGGTTCTACCGTTTTACTAGTTGTTAAACGAAGAGCTTTCTCGAATTCACCCAGTTGTTTAGGCAGCGGAGTACCTCAAAGTCACCGGCTTACACTCACGCGAAACAACAAAAAGGATGGTACGTAATTAGACGGCATGTAACACTTGTGCGAAGAAGGTCTCAATATACATACATATACATCTGGCTTTCGATATCTTTGTCAATTTCGTAATCCGATTTCGTAATCCAATTAATCTCATTTAATGTAATTTAATCTAACTTGTTTTAATTGAATACAATTTAATTTAACTTTTTGAGTTGATATTTAATAAATACGATTTCTCACTGAATCTTCAAGCTTTTTATTCAGCTCTTTATTATAATTTTTATCTTTACAATGTGTGCGAGACAAGATGCAGTAATTTACTGCCTTGATTTCTAGACTTCGGCATAGTTCTGGGATGCCGATTGTACGTGAAGGAGGTTACGCGAGAGAATATCGGAGTGAAAACCGGGGACGTGTTAACCCGAATAGGTAGCGTCGCTGCCGACAATATGAGTCTGAAGGAAGCTAGAAAGCTGATGGACCAGTGTAAAGATAGACTCTCGATTGTAATTACGCGAGATAGCTCGTGCTGTCATGTGCAGCAACAAGGTAAAGGGGATAGTGGTGAATACCTGTCGGGCGCAAGTTACAGTAGTCAGAACTTATACGTTCCGCCACCCACGAGGCAGCCCTTAGAAGATAAGAGTAATCTCGTACCAAGGGGCCGCTCGCGGGGTCCGCTGATGGACGTATCCCTGAGTCAGCTAGATCTACCAGCTACGCCCACCGTGGATCCACCTAGACCACCTCCACCGAGAGCGGAAGGTACGTATCGCGATATGGCCGATCATTTCGTATGTTCAAATAGTATAAATAGTATAAAAATCTAACTAAAAGATTGGTGCTGACAAAAATCTCAAAAAGTTCTCAAGCTGATTTCAGTATTAAACTTAATAAAAAAATCTAGTGTACTATTTTTACATTTTATTGTATTTTTAAATATCTTAATATAATTTATATGATTTTCTTAATATCTTAAATATTTAGTAAAATCATTTTTAATCTGATAAATAAAATGATCACCCACAAATGATGAGTTTCGAATTTTATGTATTATCCAATATGGATGACATAATGTTGTAAAGTGTTAAATAAAACTTTAATAACTATACGTTTACATTATTATTTTTTTTACTAATCTCGGATCTAGTGTAAAATAATATATTAGTTTTATTTTTCTTTATAAAAAATTTCATTCGACGTTATCTTTCTTTAATCTTTTAATGCTATTTTAATGAAATGCTGTTACTAATTATCTGGATTGAAATTATCTTAATCAAAATAAATGTTTTCGAAATTGATAACATTAATAATGAAGATCGTTTTCTTTTTTTTTTAATCCGCGAATTTTCCGCTTTTTTTTACGTAATGTGCTATTTCTTTTTATAGATTATTATAGTACGCGTAGACAATTGTACGATGAAGATTCGGTTTCGCCTCGGACGAAACAGCCAATGTAAGTAGATAAAGTTTTATTCTGTTTCTTTTAATTAGACAATATGCAATGGTTACTTTAATATTACGTATGTATAGGCCGGATCCTCGATTCATTACATTTCAAAAGGAAGGATCCGTAGGCGTACGATTAAGCGGTGGCAATGAAACCGGGGTCTTCGTAACTGCAGTTCAAGCGGGAAGTCCTGCATCTCTTCAGGGTCTTCAGCCAGGAGATAAAATTCTAAAGGTCAGTTAACAATTCGTGATAAGTACTTATTACCATTTATTTACATTTAGACAAACTAAATCCATGTTCAAGACTTCAAAGATTCAAACGTGACGAAAAGTAAAGTTAATGAATCTAACAATATCATTTATCTTAAATGATTCTTTTATTGGAATAATTTTAATTTTAAATTTTATTAGAGTTTAAAGTGTTGAAAGTATACATTTAAATAATTCTGCTCAAGATTCTCTTACAATTATAGATTTTACAAAAATCTTTTAAAAGAGATTTAAAAAAAATTTCCAATTAGAGATTCTAATTGGATCTATGTATCGAAAATTTATAAAGAAATGTAAAATTTTTGCGACAGATAAATGATATGGATATGAAGGAAGTCACGAGGGAAGAAGCCGTACTATTTCTTCTTAGCTTGCAAGAACAAATCGATCTTATCGTGCAACATCGACGTCAGGAATATGACCAAATTGTTGCATCCGGCAGAGGCGACTCTTTTCACATAAAGTAAGTGACATTTATGATATAAATTAATAATCTTAAAAAATATTTGTTTAGAATAACCAAACATACAAAATTTAGTCAATTCGACGGAAAGATAATTTAAAGTTGATCCTTTAACTCGCAACTCCTTGTATCTTATACTTTGTTTTATTCTGTGATCTACTTTGACATCGTTATTTTATTATTAATTTTAATTTCTAACTCATGATTTAAGAATTCTGCCAAATATTAAAGACATTTGTTTTGATGACTTTTTTACTTCTTAGACTTACGATGTTTTCGCGGTTTGACAATGTTTCGAATTTATTTATTTTGATAATTCTATTAGTTTGATAATTGTACAGCGAAAATTTTTGTTAACTACCAATTCTATATATTTGAGGGTCGAAATATCTGTACTTTTATTGTACTAATATACTTGATACATACGATTACTTTGTGTCGGCTCGTATAAATTTATTTTTTAATTTGCGATTTACTTCTTCGGAGCTTTATTTCTTTTTTTATATGTCATTCTAAATTTAGTTCAATGAAAAATGATTGACTTACAAGATATCTCTGTGAAATGCGCAGAACTCATTTCCATTATGAGCAACCGCAGAAAGGTGAGATGAGCTTTCGCAGTGGCGACGTCTTTCATGTGGTGGACACTCTTCACAACGGCGTCGTAGGATCCTGGCAAGTTTTCCGAATTGGACGAAACAATCAAGAGGTACAAAAGGGCATCATACCTAATAAGGCTCGGGCTGAGGAACTTGCAACCGCACAGTTCAACGCTACGAAGAAAGAGATGAGTGCCAACGAGAGCAGAGGTAGCTTCTTCAGGAGAAGAAGAAACAGTCACAGACGCTCGAAATCTTTAGGAAGGGTACGAATGCAACAAACTCTTTTTATCTATCTTTATATATTATATGTATAATATAAAATTATAATCTAATATAGATTTTTTTTATATTGTATATGTATTTCATTTAAATGTTATTTTATTTTTTTATATTATATGTTATAAGTGTTAAAAAGGATTAAATAACGTTTTTTTAGGTTTTCACGGGTATTATCTTTAAAGATACCAAAAGATTTGTGGTTATCGTTTGTATATTGTGAACCTTGCCCTTCACTTCATCAAGGCGATACAGTATCAGTGCGCTCCTCGCCTTGATGAAGTGAATGGCAAGGTTCACAATACGTTAGCATTAGCAATGGATAAAAACAAGGCCATAATCAGCAAACTTTTTATCTTTTAAGGATTAAATAACTTTGTATCTACATTAATATCTGATTAGATTAATTTTCATGTTTCTTCTACATTTTTTAGGACCATTGGGATGACGTAGTGTTCTCTGATAGCGTAAGCAAATTTCCGGCTTACGAACGTGTGATCTTAAGACATCCTGGATTTGTCAGGCCTGTCGTTCTCTTTGGACCTGTAGCCGATCTTGCTAGGGAAAAGCTTTTAAAAGATTTCCCTGATAAGTTCACTTCGCCACGTAAGTAAATATATACTTTGTAAATATATATTTACTGTTTACTGAATAAACTATGTTATACTTTCGAAATAGATATTGCTGAATATTGAATATTTTGAATATTTTGATGAATATTAGAAATGGAAAGTCAAATGGAAGATGGTACGGGAAAGAACACCAAAACATCCGGCATCATTCGCCTGAGCGCTATCAGGGAAGTGATGGACAGGGGCAAACATGCGTTGCTTGACATTACTCCGAATGCCGTGGATCGTTTAAATTACGCTCAATTTTATCCGATCGTCATTTTCCTAAAGGCCGAAACGAAGCAAGTCATCAAAGAGATGAGAGCTGGCATACCAAAGTAAGAATGATAGCGAGATAAGATCTCTACTTTTCCCTTCCAAAATTCTATATACGACGTATGTACGATTACAGATCAGCCCACAAAAGCAGTAAAAAACTTTTGGAGCAGTGTCAAAAGCTTGACAAGATCTGGGGACACGTATTCAGCGCGGTGATCACGCTCAATGCACCGGAAGCTTGGTACCGGAAGCTGAGAGAGCTCATCGATCGCCAACAGCAAAGTTCGCTGTGGATGAGTCAAACCAAGGTAAAGCAATTTAGTTAACGTACAAGTTGTATTGCAGAATATGCGTGTTGTTTGCCCTGTTTTACTTTAATTAAGTATAAAAATGTTAGTAAGAATGAAATTACTGAAAATATAACTATGTTGGGATGGTTTTTTTTATTCCCTTTTTCTCTTTCCATTCTCTATTTTCACTTTTCTCATGAATATCACGGATTTTTCATTGCTCGACGTAATATATGCTATATTGTTCGACGATCTTAGGCATAATTTGGGTCTGTTCATTGTAGCCGATATATAGCCGATACACGGTGTGGGACCTATCGCATCTGCCTGTATACGCTCACACCTTATCTCCCATCCTCCCACCTCCTCCACTTCCCAACGATAACGTGTATTACGACGAGAACAAGAACCATGACATGCTTCTGTCACCTCATCAATCAATATCATCTTTCATGGGAAAATTCCCACCACTTCCGCAATCGCCTCCAAATTCGGGCGTCATCCGTGAGCAATTTTTCGGCTATATATAAATCCTGCTTGCTTTAACTCTTTAACTGCAAAATTTAAAACAATATTTTATAATAATATTTTAGCGTTTAACGTGCTCCTTGTTGAGCTAAATCAGTTATTGCAGTATTTCATACAGAAACGCGACATATGTATATCAGTTAAAGAAACAATTGATTTGACTGTTTAAACATATTAAAAATAATAATTAAGTTAACATTCAAGTATATTTGTTTAAACAGTTAAAGAGTTAATTTAGCATGTTTTAAGTATGCATTTCTTCACTTTGCATGGCTGTATCTATCTTAATAATCTATTTTCTCTTTCCAAATTTGTCAATTCAGAAAAAGATGTTGAAACTCTCAACTCTAGCCGTTTGACAATATAAAGTATTTTCTCAGTTTTATTGCAATAAAAATAAAAAAGAGGAAAATATAGTAATATAATTTAAAGATGAGGCTAAAGTTATTTTGCTAAATAGCAAAATTGTTAACTCTTATGAATTGAACTAATTAGCAAAATAACTAAAAATGTTTATTATAAAATCGCCAAAATTTTCTCTTTTTTTTTATCATAGCTAATATTTACAAATATTTTACTTTTTTGCGCAAGCTTGCTGAAGAAAATAGTTTTTTATATGTCTGTGTTTTATATGTCTGTGAATGCGTGCTTATCATGCTATCATACTTCTACTTTATTTCCTTCGCAAATCGTTTAATTTGTAGTATGCTTAGAAAGAACAATTAGAGATATATTATTGTTCTAAGAAAGCATATTATAAATTTAATTTTTATACAAAGTATCCATAAAAACAACTCATTCATGGCTGTCAACTGGCTGTTCGTTGATATTCGAATAACATATATCCATTGTGTCGTTGGATATTAATTCACACACCATATGTACCGTTTGCCTAACGTGATGTCCTTTGTGATCTGCGCTCGTAGCCGGAAGAAGCTCTCTCGGATGACTTCCTATTCCCGATGACTTCTCGCCTCTCCTACGCTTCCTCTCCGGAGAGCGATTTGGAGCTGAGCCCAGCACCCGTTATCCCTGGTACTTTGGGTCCACCATCGCGGTTAAAAAGTAGTTCCGATCCGAGTATTGCTACTCAAGACGATACTACTGCACCGCCACCGTATTCGACGAATTATCAGGTATAATATTTTTAGATATATCTAAAAATAGTTACTTATCTATTAGATTTGATTTACATTTTGTAAATAAAAAAAAATTATTTCTTATTTAGAGCATATTGAATGCGTTCGATAAAATTTATTATGAGTATACTAGGAATTTGATAAAATTATTCAATATACAGTATAATAATTGATACAAGCACTCGTGTACGGGAAGAATAAACTATTATACATTAAAATAATGTTATTTTACAATTTTTTATTTAGTTTGCTCTTCTTGCGCTATTTTTTTCCTCTAAATTCTTTTCTAGGTAGAAATGTACATATAATATCTCTAATAGATTTCTTCACTTCTAGCAATCGTTCGAACAGCAGAAGAGAAGATCCCAAGGAGTAGGCGATAGTAAATACGGCTTCTCCTTATCCGGTCAAAGGAGCAATCAGTCTGGCTCGCCGGAATATCTGGGCAGCTCCTTCGAGCCTAGATCTCCTCATCATAGTCCACCGGACCTTCCACCACGAGTTGATCGAAATGCAAAGCCGATTAATCAAACGCCACGGGGAACGATAGGGCGATCCGCTCAGGAACGTCTAGGAGTGAATAAAACTGACTCAATTCTAGATATGGGGAATTACATCAATGCGACTCCTCACAAAGCAAATGCTACATCATCTTTGGAACGGGCTCAACCGAAAGCGGTAAGCGATATTTCTTCTTTCTTGACGTGCATATCATAACTCCAAATAAATCACGCTATTCAACTGTAAGATACATTTATGCTCTCTTACATAGGGAAGTTACGACAGTATGTCTTCCTATGATTCGTACAACAATACTAATGGGAACGCGAACTATGGGATAGCGAATTTAAACACGTCGACAGGTCGTTTGGGCCCAAATGTACCTGATGATCTCAAAAGCAGCAACACACCAGCGAGAGCGCACGATCCGTATAGATTCACTAGATCTACAGTTCAGCCCATTTCCACGCAGGACGCTCAAACGCGAACTGATTATGCCAAATATAGGTGTATATTTAACACACGCAATAAATTAAAATATATACATTTATTTTATATATACATCTTTCTTGAATATTTATTGATGTTTAATTTAGAATTTAGAAAGAACTTTTTATACTTATACCTTTTTCTTTATAAGATAAGAATATTTTAAAGAATTTTTTTAATATCTTGAAATCGTCTTTTTTACATAGAATAATATTATAATTAATATTATTTTTTTTTATTTTTTTATGAAATTTTTTATATCTGTAATGTCTAAGTGTAAGTTTGTAAATTCTAATACGAGATAATTTCTTGTGTTTACAGCCGATCCACCGATTACAAATCGATACCAATTTCACAAAACAAACCGCCGGGCACTTATAAACCGATTCCACCTCCAAAGCCGAAGAATTACAGGCCACCTCAAGCGTCGCTTGCACAAACGGAGAACAACGGAAACGATGGGAGTAATTCATATCAACACTCGAAGAGTTATTCTATTGCTACGTCACATGTACATAATGGGGTAATTATTATTTTAAATATTATAAAGATGATTACTCTTTCTTTTCATATTATTCTTATTATTGTTATGAATGTCTGCTGCGATTCGCAATTCAATGAAAACTAAAATGCGATCGATAAATACTTATTATATCACGGGATCGTTGCAATTTTATGTAAATTTTTCTATTTAGGTAGAAAGCAACAGTAACGTGCAACGCAACAGCGGTCAGTATTACTACAACATCCCGCCACCCGGTCGTCACAACGACGGAAATATTGTGAATTCACATCACAATTTAAGTCATCTTACGTCGCCGACACACAGCCACAGCCTCAGTCACACACATTCTCACTCAAGTCCACCGGTAACTACCACACATTCCCACAGCAACAGTACCGGCCAGATCAGTCTCGGTTTGCCTCATAACCGGAACAGTACGAATCACAATGGATATATGCACGGTAATAACCACGCTCCCGCAGGTCCGCTCTATCCCACCGCTAATCCTGGGCACAATAGGGAACCCAGCGGTCTGGATCTGGCTGGTAGCCGAGAGCAAAGAGGAAGCGCTTTCGAACTCTACCGAAAGCCGGTCCATCATTACAATATGAGGTGAGTGTAGGCGTGAATAGAGAAGAATTTACTCGGAAGAGAAAACTGAAGAATGCAGCGATAATCTCGCTCATATTTTAAGAACGTGAAATGATCGATCTTGTCCTTTGCACGGGCATTAATATTTTTAAAAGCGCAAAATCTTGGAATATGAAGGAATTAAAAAAAGATTCTCCTATTAATTAGAAATAATATACGATGTTAATTATGCGATACAAACCGGTTTTTTTTACTTTTGCAATCTTTCTTTAGTATTTTTCAATCCCGTCGAATGTAGTTCAGTAGGAATGTTGTTATATGTTACAGTTAACGTGTATCCTGATGCAAGACTAATTATATTAGAATAAATTAACGAATTTATTGGAGTGTGCAGAGGAATGAATCGTGCAATGTTGTAAACATAGATAAAAGAAGAAACGAAGTTGTGCGTTAGCTAATACGTAATATTACGAAGAATATGTGCCTTTTAAAAAAATTAAATTTTGATTATAAAAATATCATGACACCAACGAAACGAACGTTTTTTTTTTTTTTACTTAACAAAGTACTTAAATACGTTATACACGAAGAACAGATTTAGAACGAAATAGAGAATTTTTTTTATTATAATAAGAAAGATAATGTGCTAAAGATTATCTTTTTCAATATGTAAGTAGAAATCTTACCATATATTTATGTACCATGAAAGTGAGTTTAAAGCTTATCTTTAATGGTGATACATAAAATACGCGCGTACGTTTAATAAGAATAATGTAGAATAAAGGCAGATGAGTAAGTGCAATGTAACGTAACAATACTCAGTCCATTATACTCCAGGTAAAATCTGTATAGTTATATTAGTTATATTTTCACACATTTTTGCTGAAAATATTAATAACGCCAGATGGATAAAAAAGAGAAAGCAATTTTATAAACTTATTGCGAAAAATGTCAACATAAATATTAACGAATGTTTAACAGTTTACAATATTTACCGCTTATTCTTTAAGCAAATTATAGAAAGAACGCTTTTAATTTGTATGGCAATTATATCTACATTATTGATATATTATTGACGTATGTGATAACGATTAATAAATGAAACTCTCTATTGTTATTGAACAAACGTATAGAGCGTGCCTGACTCTAAATTTTTTGAGGAAATATTTTTATCGATGAGATAAATAAATATAATAAATAAGTATAATGCAAGAAATCAATAATAATACATGACAATATACGTTGTTTTATTATATTGTGTATAACAAAAACATATTGTATATTATTAAATGTTACTATCGCTAGTATAATCATGAATATAATTATGAAAATACAATTAATATAAGTGAAATAAATGTAGGAAATTAAAATTTTTATTATGTATGACCTATAAATGACTAGAAATGATAAGAAAAGGAATTTTTGTAACATATAAGAATTTCATATCCTAAAATTAATTAGAAAAGCATATTTTTCTCATCCAAATATTTGGAGATAATAGTTCTTCAAGAAAAGTTTTTAAAGAAAATATTTTTTCTTTTTTTTTAATCGGGCACGCCCATGATTATTTATTATAAACTGTATTATGTGTCATTAGTAATAAACCAAATGGTCTTTTTAGAAACTAGGTTGAGGTATTATAAAGAGCTTATAATAGCGTTAGATTACAAACAATCTGTGTCATCGTATATCAATACTCTTGCATCACAAATTAAAGCGTAAACAAATTATATTGTTGTTAACGAGGTACGAGAGTAACGTTGAAAAAGAGTAGCATAAATATAATTATAAGTTTGATTATATTGACGTGATTATTATTCATACTATTAAATTTAAATATATGCGATTCATCTCGCGCTACCGTAGCGAGGCTGTAGGATTTATTATATAAAGAAGACTAATGTGGTGTTTGCATGACAGTTTATAAAAAAATAAGAAATTCGAACAAAAATATTTTGAACCCGACACAAATCTCGTTTTTTTTTTTATTAATGAATGGAGGTGTACGATTGAACATGTATGATAATTCCTACATGATTAATGAATGTTTGAAGCTTAATAATTTATTTTAATTTATACCTTTTCCTCTCACTGTGCATATCTTCCTCAATTTCGAACACACGGATTTTCGCTATTACTTTTTAACCGTTCCCGAACAGATTTTTCTTGAACATGTGAAATAAAAAAAACAAATTTTTTTCTTATGAAATATGATTTAAAAAATCTAATATATTTCATATATTCATCTTAATACATTTGCGATTAATAATCGATTCTTTTTAATCACGCGATAGCTCAAAGAAATTGCCACAATTCGGGACTAGAGAACAGTGTCGAAAAATAAAAAAAAATAAAGGGATAAGAAAAAATAATAAAAAGAACCACAATGCAATTATTTTAAAGATTCTGTAATATTTCCGTTTACATATAGTCATAAAGATTGCTAATTCTTTACATAAGATAAAAATAAGAAAACTAGATAATGATAAGCTTTAACAAAATATTCTATTATGCCAAAATATTCTATTATGCCTAATGAAAAACATTTAAAAAAATATCACGTTGAATCTGCTTAATGTCTTTAATGTACATGTATAATTGACTATAATTGGCTAGTTTGGTAGATATTTATAACAATTAAGATCCCGATACACTCAGTTTAACAACGAGCATGATTCGTGGGCAGGATCTCGCATATAATTTATAGACCATATATTTTATAGAATCTATAAAATATGAGGAAGAGATGAAGAAATGCTATTATTATATGGAAAGACGCATACACGATCTAAATATTGAATAACACGTAATTGGTACAGTTGTGAAATATTTGCAATCATACGTTTTCCTAATGATTTGATATTTCAATATATTTATCGACGATATATTTTACGTTGTAAGAATACAATCAGACGAATGTTAGATTCGATTCACTGTACAATATTTGATTAAAAATTTTAATGCACTTTGCGGATATGGACGTAAAACATAGATAAATTTCCATTCAATCATATACGAATCTATTATAATTTGCGACTTGCAAGAATTACGGCAATTTCAATTAATACTTTTTTACTTTTCTTTGTATATAAGCGATCGCGAGATCCCCGTTTAACAACATTCTTATTGTAGAGCAATATTGAAGAGCAAAAATTTCAAGCAAAAATACAACTACGATCTACAATGATTATTGTCAAGTTTTCCCAGAGTATTTGAACGGCACGAATCGGCGATATGGCGATTTCACTTCAATCCCAGCAGCCACTCAGCTACACCGAGATAATAGACGGTTTGTGCAATTCCGAATAACGGCGCTATGACTATCATTCGGCAAGCGCCGCCTTTGAAGAATGCCCTCGGTCCCTCGTTCTTAAATGTCTTCCTACAAGTCGAAAACAATGATTATAAAACTAGATTTTTATTTATAATTAAAATTAAAATTAAAGATAAAATTTCATGAAAATCCATGAAAATCCCTGATTTTCAAAAATAAAAAGGGATCCCCTGAAAATTTTTGATTTTCCAGGTTTCTCCAGATAATAAATATCCTGTAATGAATAAGGAGAATGTTTAATTTTGAGGAACTCACAGTATACAGTCTAACACTCCATTGTACGTTGGATCACCAGGTGCTTTTTTGATAACTTGCAGTCTAGTTTTGATTACGTCGAATGGATTTACCATTAATGCGGCCGTCGATCCGGCGGCGCATCCGGCAAGGAATGAACACCAGAATACAGCTATAATTAGCAGCGACATTATTACTGTTTAATATATTTTCGCTTAGGATCGATCGTGTGATAACATAATTATATCGCTACTTACATGAACCGTCTTCTCGCTTTGGCCCAAGATTATTCAGTCTAGCGAACAGCGGAAAATAAATAACAGAGAATGTTACGTCTCTGAGTGCCGTGGCGCCAGTTCCTTGGTACAACCCCAGTATACCTCGTTTCTTAAGTAGATCTACCGTTAATGACCAAGCGGATACCTTTGGCACAACTTTACCCGCTGTAACAGTAATACGATATGCAATTTATTGTTAGAAGCATGGACAAGTATAATAATTCTAAAATGGATTTATTTTCACGTTTTAAAGAGCGAATCGTGTGAGTCGAACGAATTATATTTATTAATTACATTTTTAATTTTAATTGAAGATATATAGTCATCCATGGTAATTAATCGACATCATAAAAGATACAATAAATAAAATTGCGCGACTGTTGCTCAAAATTGCAAGTTTATTAACAATGCAATAATTGTAAGAAACTTAGATATATGTGAATAGTCTCGCGCATGATAGTCGTGAATAATCTTGCTGGATTCGAGCCGTGGAAGGAGGATCTTAAGAAGTTATTGACTACTTTCGTCACCTTCTTTAGCTGCTATGGCGACTCTGCCAGCGTCTTGCATTTGTATTTTAAGCAGTTCCATCGGAGTGGTAACAATTATTTGGCATGCTCCTGCCAAGCCACCAGCGAGCATTTCACGTTCTATTGGCAATTGTTGTCTGGACAACAGATTAAGAGAGTCCTGGGATCACGGAGTATTGTAAAAAGTTTTAATACATATAAATAAGACTGGCACACGACTTCAAAAAATCAAGAAAAAAAAGTGTTTTAAATTTCAGAAAATTGTTTGGCTGGTGGTAAAAAATAAGTTTGATTGAGATCAATTTTCCCAATTAAAAACAAGTTCGGGCATTAATCTAAAACCGATCAAAACTGATATCTCAAAAGCGATTTTCGAACGATCATCTCGGTCGTTCATTATTATTCAAGCATAATTATCAGTATAGCGATTCAATCGTGTATTATTAGATAAATATTTAAATTGATTAAAAAAAAAGTTAACTACTAAACTTCTCAAAGTTTGTAAGGTAATGTGTAAAATGTTCTGTTCATCATGATGTACCAGTTCGGATAAGGGAGATCATTCAACGCTAGTGGCATGATAAGCAATATATTAAATATCTTAACGGACCGCAGAGCATCAAAATACATTGGCAAAAAACGTAAACGAAGCAAATTGTTAACTTCATAATTCGCAATTTATGTGTAATTCCAATAGAGCGTGATGTAACACGTATACTAATAAAAGCTATAAATAGTCGAAATTATTCAATATATTAGAAAATAACTTTAAATGAAAAAAGCAAATAAGATAAGCTACAATTTATAATTGTAAAATAGAAAATTAACAATTACACTGCATTATACATAGTGCTAGCTGACATTTAATAAATTTTCAGCAATTCTCTATCTCTCTCTTTCTCAATCAGACTATTATTAACTAATTGTAATTTTGTATAGTTTCTGATATGTTATTATCTTGGATTATTTAAAAAAAAAACCATTTCGTAAGGAAGAAAAGGGAAAAGCAAAAATTACCCTGCTCTCGTCGATTGCTTGCGACTTGGTTAGCTAGTTATGGTTGCTTGCACCGTTTGCCAGGTCATTTAACTTGGAAATTATTTGAAACAGGTATCTTCAGTTGTCTAGAATTACAGAATAATATATTTCAATGTGTTTTATAATAATATAAAATTCTGGCATAATAGTGCGAGCTCAACTTCATTCCCTCTTTTTCGTTGTACAGAAATGTACAGAATGAGCTATGCTTGTCTTAAGATTTAATAATACTTTATTATTTTTAATAATAAAATTACCTATTTAGAATCAGAATTATAGAATTACAGTATCTACGAAAATAATAAATAATAACTTAAAATAATCAATTTTTATTAAGGAAATTAATTTTGAGAATATATATATATATTATAAAAAGTACACAATAACTCCGTAAATTTAATCAGCAAAAAGTGAGACATTTCATAAACTCAAAATTAATATTTAAAAAAATACAAGAAAAATGCAATGCCATTTGCATATTCTTGAATATCAAATAAGTCTTATTTCGAATATCGCTGGATTATTTTCAAATATCATTGGATTCACAACAATGTAAAACTTTTTTTTTTAGTTACTGATAATTTTTGGTATATCAAACAGATATACGTATACTTTGTGTGTAATTTACTTGGAAGACAGTGTTAAATGCAAGCAGTTATCGAAACAAATAAATAACAGTAATTAGCAATAAGGATAGATATACTATAAGGTTTTCTAAACAAAATGCTATGATGCTCTGCTGATCAAATGATACAGCACTACATTACTAATTTTTGGAGCTTTCCAATTATGATTTTTTTTTTAAAGAAATATATTGCTGCATATTGTTATATTTTTCTAATTAAACAAAATCATTTAATTAAATTTTGTATTAACTAATACTTCTACGATGATGATAATATTTTTTGATATTAGAGATAATATTTAAAATTTATTGAAATAATAAAAACTTGATTGACAGAATAAATGCAAATTGGATATGTTAAAGAGAAACGTATTACTTATTACTATAACTAACATATTACTTATTATATAATTTTCTTCACAAAGAAACTGAAAGAAAAAGATGTAACATTTTCAAATTTTTATTCTAATAATTTTCATACCTGTATATTGATTGAGCCAAGTTGTCTACATAGTAGACAACTTGGCTCGATCAATACTCTTTGGCTTCTCGCTTTGCTGTTGACGTAATTTAAACTTACTGTGGCTTCATATAGCTACACTAATTCATATCTTCCATTAATCAGAATAAAAATTTGCAGAATAAAAAACTCGAAATATTTAATTAATTTAACGTGATGTTGATTATAAGTTTTGTAACACTTTGTAAACGCTTGTGTTATCTCAGTTCATAATACAATGATTTAATAAACATTTCCTTTTATTATAAATTATAAAATAAACTCAGAAATTGTGTCGATGTTATATAGCTAATTGGAAAGCCCACGCGTTCTACAAAAATTTTACATTATTAATTCAACAGAAATTTTATTTCTTGAAACATATTTCATGCTGAAACCTACTTGCCATAAACTTTGAATAAACTCCTTTAAATACTAAATATTTAATACAATGAGAAGATAATTGCTATGGAGAATTAGGGCTTTGAATGGAAATGAAAAGATGACACACACACAAGAAAAGGAAGAAGTCTGAAAAATAAGTTTAAAAGACTAAAAGTATTATATACATTAAGTATTATATACATACTCGTAGGATGCTAAAGATTTGAATTTAAGATTGAAATCTATAAAATTTAGAGGAATAAATTGTTAATGAATGCTAGATCACTATAATATCTTTAATGATTATCTTTAAAAATATTTTAGCATTGTGCCTACATTATGCGACTAAATAATTCTCATGCCACCTCTCACAGATTAACTTCCGCTTTGACAATGTTATGCACAGAGAGGAGCACATACCACAAGCTCATATCATTGACAATATGAAAAATACAATATATTAAACAATATATTATTTGCAACATACCCAGGTCCAAGCGAAAGATAATGCCTAAATGTATCATTGGCAGTAAGTTTGATTGCTTTCTCAGGCGTGATTAACAATATATTTACAGCGGATCCTTTATACATTCCAAAGTAACCTTCTGCTTTGTAAGTTTTTTTGAAACAGTCAAACCTAAAAATAATTTAATATATTGGATTATGATAATCTCTTTTTTTGTACTTCTTGCATTCCATACATTTATTTCACATTAAATGAAAAAAAAACAAGAAAGCGTAAATGAAATTAAAAAGTTTATTACATAAAATAATATAACAATCCTCTTTAAATTTGCATATAATTTGTGATTATCAATAGGTTAAAAATAATACATAATTTATATACATAATATTTCAAAGTTTTTTAAATAATTAGGATATTTTATTTTTAATTATATAATAATTATATAATATGCACTGTACGACGATTATGTTTAATAGTTATCAATTTTTTAAATAAAATACTTGCATTGACTTATACATTTGTTCGCCATTCGGGCCAATAACTTGATTTTGCAATCTTGTTTTCACCAAATCAAGCGGAAAAACCACGGATACTCCAATAATTCCGGCAATGCCTCCGTTTATAATTTTTGGTATAAGTCTGGAAGATAAATGCAAACTTATATTACATAAATGATTGTTTATATATCTGATTTTTTTATATATCTCTGCGAAGAAAAATACATTCGTTATTTTACACTTTTTAATAACTTCATTTATGATATTTAAAATAAAACTGTAACACTTCTAAATCATTATTCTAATTTGAGATTTTATCCAAGAGTGACATACTTGAACTGCTCTGCGGGTTTCGGAATTGAACTGTCCTGTGCCATAGTTGATTTAAATTATGGTCCCGCACCTGTTGAAATTGATGTAATTAATAAAAAACAATATGAGTGACTGATGTCAAATTGTTAATAAGAAAAAAGAAGTTATAATTTTTTTGTCTTATAATTATTTTCCTGACGAAAATTGTCTTAAAATTCTTCATATAATTTTTCAGAATTTCTATATAAATTCAGAATTTTTTAGAATTTCTATATAATTTTATAATTTGTTAAAAAAAATTTCAGATTTTGTTATAGTATATTTAAATTGGAACATTTTTCAAAAATGTTGAGAAAATCTACATCTTTCTTTACAAATTCTAAAACACAGAATTCTATTCTACAATTGAACAAGTTTCTACTAAAGAAACAATTTATTATAAAATTTCAAAAAGTTTAAAGTATTTTTCAGAAATTTTCATAAATGTGAAATATGAAAAAATTTTGTAAATATATGTATTATGAGAGATTGTAAGAATTCATGAGGAAAACAGCATTAGTGATTAATGTCAAATTGTTGATAAGAAAGAAAATAATGTTGTAATCTTTTCTACTAGATAATAGCAATTATGTGAGTTCCACAAATATGAAGTGCGCAAAGCTGCTTCAATTCGTAGTGGAAAAGCTTTGAAATGAGAAGGTATATTTGTCTATAAAATTGAGAGTAATGTAGTTAAGTGTGACATTATGAGGATACGTTAAACAGTAGTTAACATATTGTGCCAAAACTTGAAGGCCACTTCACTTTCATATCGTTTACTCACATTGTGAGAAGAATAGTCGACTGTGCTTGATCAATTTCTTACTCTTACTTCTTATTCCATGTATTGTAGACAACGCATTACATAAAGCATTTTTTTTTTACGCATCAGTCGGAAAAATTGCACTTTCTGGATAAAGATTAACGCGTTATATTTGTACATACTGTTATCATCAATTTTCAATGATAAGATGTATTGTAATCAATAGATTACACGAGTAGAAAACTTCGAAAGATTTTATGAAATAACAAAATCTGAAATTATCTTCCTCTCACATAATATTATCCTTTTTTCGTATAATGAAAACTGAACATTCTTCTCTCTTGGCATCTGACGAGAGCCAGGTGTTCGTCTATATTCGCGTTTATACTTCTCTGCGTAACTTCTATTTTCGTTTCTTCTTTATTTTCGATAGTGAAAGACCCGCAGTACAATAATCGTCATTGACATATATTTTTGCTGAATAATGTTCTAATTGCCCGACAGTGACTCACGACTTTTCCGGAATTTGTTTCCATTGTTTAAATTATGTATTTTGATACATCGTATCGCCTTGAAAACCTATTCTCTCCCAAGGCTGTGGATGTTAATTCAATTGATTTGATCGCGTGCAAGACCATACTCGTTTCATTACACAAAACGGGCATTGACATCCCACAATAGCGTAATCAGTGCGATGTCAGTCGAAGAGAAATTGTTATCGAAGACGTACACGTGCACACACACACACACACACACACACGCAGCGGGAACAAATTACCAATCTGTTGATTGTACCACGCAAATTGATTTCGCTTCTATCTACTTCTCCCGATCTCTTACATAACATTGTACAGCTGTAGGACGAGTCGCTATCACCCTAGCGAGTTGTAATTCATCCTGAGTGGCCGAGTCCCATCCCACGATCGGGAAAAGGGAATTTAACTTGGAGGCAATTCTTCTCTACATCTTCTTGCGGAGGAGCAGGTTTCTACGAAGGGATGTGTGACAACTATTTAAAGAGCAAGGCGTAGGATACAAAACTGATGTGTCTAAGCGCAATTAAGGGCGAGAATTATTGTTGACATTCGAATAATGTATCTAATTCTTGCATTTATAATTGAGCATTTGTATGAAACACTTCTTATTCTATTTGCGCCAAGAGTACATGTTGTCATTTTAAATAAGACAAATACATCTTTTTTTGTTTCACATGAATCACGTTACACGATTTTAGATTGAAATTATAATTTTATGATTAGTTTAAGTAATTGATCATCATTTAAAAAAAAACTCACTGATTTCACACCGGTTTGACGCACACGACGTTCCAAATTAGCAAGTAAATACGTATCTTATACCAATAGTCCGATTCTGTAACTCTTAACAACAGTTCGGAATCGTTACGTTGATGTTGCGCAGATATTATATAAGGTAAAAAAGCTACGTAACATTTCGAAATGTCATTGATCCTTTGTTATCATCACGGGTCAAAATGAGCTGTCCGAATTTTGGGCTGTATAACTTTACGGTGTCGTTCGTAATTGAGCCTTATGTGATATTAATCAGAAGTTTGAAATCTCTTTTGTTGAGTGAGACAATTAGACTAAAAACGTGTCAATACACGTGTGACAACTATTTAAAGAGAAAACAATACCTTCTTTACATGTTGAAAAAAATTTCTTTCGGAAACGCGCATTATAGTATTTTACTGTGTGTACCCGAATTTATATTATTTGATTTAAATTATATCAATTTTCTTTCATTTATCATTGAGGATGGTTTAATATAAGCTAAACTGATGATATATTATTGTGAAATCGTAAAATATTAAGTTGTATATGACTTCAAAGTCTGGCATAGACAGGATAAAGTTATTTAAATAATACATTATTGTAACGCAAGTACAACTGGTGTGACTCATTATTTTATAACACACTTTTATCTTTAATGATTTTATTTATGAAGAAACGTGAATAAAGAAATCTTGGAATTTCGAAATTATTACACAATATATTAGTTGCGCACCTAATGTATTATCTTATCATTCCAGCTCTTGATGCAATATAAGATAAGAGCAAAAAATATTGAGTAACTATCAATTTAATTCGTAGGACGATAACTGAAGTATGAAAAAAATGATAATCATTAGTAATTTTGAAGATAAAATCGATATAACATGATACGGCATTAAAATTTAAGAATAAGTCTTCTTGGAAATTTCTTAAGGGCAATCTCACTCACACACGCACGTACACGCACACACATACACACACAAACACAATATTATCTTTTGAAATAATTATGATTATATTTTTTACAATAATACAATAGTTACATTGTTAAGTATAGAATTGTAATCATTTAATTACTAATTATATAATTTTAATTATATTCAGTAATCGACAATGAATTGAAAAGGATTCATATTTTCAGAAATACACATTCACGAATGTTGAAATGAATCCTTTTTTTAATCTACTACAATCCTTTTTTTAATATTACATATTTATTCATTTATATGAATTGGATAAAGAATATTTCTATGCTTTTCGATCTAAAAATAACATCAGCTTTTCTGTGCCTCGTGAATACTTCGCAATACAAAATTTTGAATAGGAAATACAATTTTTCAAACCAGATTGAAAAATGGTTGGATCAATTGAATACAAAAATGAATCCAAAAACAGTTTTTGTTATTTAAAATATGTAATAAATAATGCAATATGTATTAAATAATGCATTCGGATGGATAAAATTTCAATGCATTTTAATTCACTCTCGTTTACCGGATATCTAATATATTTTAATTATTTAATTAGATATTTACATAGATACATTAAATAATAATGACCGTATAACTATAATTAAGTAAATAATACAAATTCACTTGCTAAAAACTGAGTAAAGTGAAAGATTAATATTAATTTACAATAAATTTGCATATATAGTGATACGTCAAATGAATGTCGATCATTTATAGTTTCAATTCGATTTGTACTTCCGTCCCGGATGTATCACAAGTAAAGTATTACTTGTCAAGTTACATTTGCAAATTAACGGATTTGAAAAATCGGATTTTTGCGCGTTGAAACGAACTATAGAGGAATTTTTATTTATGTTAAAAATTCATGAAATATCCTAAAGTCCAATTTCTTCACTTTTTATAAATTTCGGAGCAGGTTACTCTAAAGTGTTACTTTTCAAATTTTTACGAGATTTTCGTGTGAATAGATTTTTATAAGTGTCCATTAAATTTTAAGTATACATAAATAAATAGATATCTATATATATTATTATGCATATACTATAAATGACTTAATTTAAACTTGGCATAATTTTTATCACATTTTATAAGTTGTGATCTCAGCATGTATTCAGAACACATAATAATATATTTACATTATAATACATAATACATAAATATATAATCGCTATATAAGAAATTTATAAAATTGAAGAATATATTACAGTAAAAAAAGACAAGTAATGCCAATGACCGATCTTTTTATTCTAAAAAAATTCACGAGCGACTAAAGATCAATGCGATCGATCAGGTCACCGCGTGCGCGCAAAGTCTTTGCAGGTTATGTTAAAAGCCAAGTCACAATGATCAGCTGATCGAGTTACTGTGCCATCGATATTCGTCATTATGCGGATGCGTTAACGAGAAATGAAACAAAATCTCACGAAAAAAGATTGAAAATGATCGACGTGTCCCAGTGTTAACACGTCTGCTAGCACACTATATAATTTTTTATTATTATTTTTCAACCTCCAAAGCGCGTTTCTGAAAAATAAATACTACGAACAAATGCTACGCGGTCGATCCTTCTGGAGGAAATAAAACGCCGTTCCCTGCCTCACCAAGCTCGGCGTCTTTCCTCGCGAAAGAAAAGAATTAACGCTTCCTAATCACGAAATCAGCAGCCAGCGAAGTCGCGACTCGGCGGTGAACAAAATTGGCGGGTCCTTACCGGTCAGACGAATTTGACGTGCACGCAATGGTCCGTTCCACGACTAACGTTCCTATTGACACTGTTATGCCCTGATTCTCCGCTCCTGATTCTCGACGAGCCGAGAGATACGAGCCGAAACGGCTCAATTAGCCGTGAGCCACTGGAAGAATCGTTTCTTTCGCGTCGACCGATTTTGATCCCGCAAACAGCATCAGCAACATCAGCGCGATCCGTTAGTGACACTTTCGACAGATGCTTCGAACATCAAGGCGATCTTTCTCTAAACATTTCGCGAAGCGATTATGCGCGCGCACACGAATGACGGATCCCGCAGGGCACACCGTGGGAGTCACGGAAATCCCTCTTTCAGTCTCCAGATATTCCACGTCATCTTCCCTAGATTAGGTCTATTTGCATTGCTTGAAGTCCCCAAAGATTTTTGCGCTTAAAATAAAATAAATATATATTTAGGCGTGGAAGAAAAAGAAAACAGAAATATGAGTGCAAAAAGTACAAATAATGCGACAGGCATTTATATCAATCGATGAGCCGACGATCATCGATGAAGTATCATTGAAGACAGCCAGCGGCAGCTTTACAAATCTTGGAGAATGTCAAGTTGACTCAATAGATAATTGCAGAGTAAAGAAAGATGTTATCGACTGTCGATGTAACTTTCAGGCACATTTTACAGTACTTCTCGTAAATAAAAAATCATATAAGATAGGATAAAAGTTAGTATAAGAAAATGAACAGTATTGTAAGAAATTTCTAAAAAAAATGATGGTAGGATGTCTTGAAAATGAATCTCTTAAAATTGGATTCCGAGATAAAAGCATAAGGTTTTTTTTATTAACAGTATAACAAAGCAGTATAATATAATGCTTAATACTTACTGCAAATTTGCTGTATTATTTCTCTAATAAAAAAAGTATGAGATGTTAACTGCTATCATGTTGCACAATGTTTGACAAATGATAATTTCAGAGACATAAATTGCTGGCAAGTTACTAGCTAAAGTTCTCACATCATAAAGATATTAATTTTCTAATAAATATTAATTTAGTTGCAACAATTCTGAATACATGCCATTTTGTGTTGCTGTGATTTGCGAACAATATGACAGCAATAACACAGACACATTGTTATCTGGATATATGTTTGCTTTCCTTGATGTTAGTTTCTTTTTAAATTCTTATTTATGTGATATTAGCTTCTTATCTTATTTTATAGGGTTCTTATCCTTTAAATTACATTTAATTACGTCTCCATCGTTTCTCAACATATCATGTTCCTCTCTGCAGTAATTTGTTTTAATATTTTATTCATATAAATTTTAATGAATATTTTAATGTTAATGAAGATTGTATGTCGAAACGTACAGTTACCATCTATGTTAATAGAGATTATCTGAAATTAATAAATTAATTTACATTCTAAATTTGTGCTTATTGACTTTATTTTTACATATTTAAATTTAGACATTTATTCTTATATTTAAAGTTATCTTAAAATTATTTTATGAAAAATTTAAAAAAATCTAAAGAGATTTAAGAATTGTGAAGAATAAATGTCGACAATTTTTTTCAAGATAATATAAAATTATGAAATTGTTTAAATTTTAAGGTACGCCTTCTTTTATAAGAAAGATCGTATTAAAAAATCATTTTATTAAAATATAAATAAAAAATTTTAATTCTTAATTACCTTCAAAATTTTAACTTTATTTAAAACAAATTTTTCCAAGAATTATTAACGAAACTGATATATATTAGATTAATATTATAATAGCTACATTCAGCATTGTAAATCTAGATATGCTAACAGGCAACTAAGCAGAAAGATATATAAAATATAATGTGATAATATGTATAATTTATTACATAATTATTTCAAATGATATCCTGTATAGTTTTGAAAATCAGTAAAATTGATCTAACTGTACTAATTTTTCAGATTCATTTATGAAAATAATATATTTTAACTATAATTATTTTAACTATGCGTTCTATCTTTTTGACAAAATCTATTAGTCAAATATGTCATACTTGCATTAACATTATCGAGTTCATGGATTATTGAAGCATTTGAGCAGTTTCTGTACGATCGCAGAGATAGAGATCAAGCAGCTCTGGGTGTAATACAGTTCAGGATGGGTAACATGAAATTAATTGCCTAAGGAAAAAAATGTTCTTTTTTTAAATTTGCCGTGTATATTCTGAAATTTTATGCTAATCGATAATACTTATTTCAGTAATAAGACTGGATTAATTAATTTTATAGCTTTTAGTTTTTGGAATTGTTATATTTATTTATATAACTGTAATTTCCAATGAGTGGGGAAATTACAACTATAATGTATACGTTATATGTAATATATTACCTGTTATTTTTTGTTTTATTAAAGCAATATAACAGTTATATCTTTATGTTTGCTGGGATTAGTTAATTACTTCCAATTCCTAGTGTAAATGTATGCGCACACACACACACACACACACACACACACACACACACACACACATACACACTTTTTTCATACTTTACACTACAGTTTTATTCTATGTTTCGATAATTTTATCACGTTTCTTGAATTCTATTCGAGACAAATCCATCTGTTACTTATGAAATAAGAAAATTCTTCTATTATATATAGATAATTCTTGTAAAAACGAGAAATTTATAGAGTACTTAAAAAACACGTGACAATTTTTAAAAGTGCGTGAATGGCACATGGCAAATTCCAGAATCAATTCCTGTAGTAGTAATTAATCAAAATTAAAGAAATTAATGACTGTTTGGAGAGTCTACAAGTCGCTGAGTCCATTCATGATGCGTGTGGAATAACTACAGAAATTTACTAGAAGTCTGTGGTTCTACCATAG